>NC_135699.1:125000-287500 GCF_964276395.1 Gasterosteus aculeatus
CTCGAGCAGTCTCGTGACGATACTCTACGCTCAGCTTACGACCAAGTGATTAGGATTGATGGTCAGTTGGTGCGCCCTGACGCGGCGCAATCATATCCGCACTTTTCGTTGATTAGGGACAGACTGTATAGAGTGAGTCGTGACACTCTGACGGGGCAGGAAAACACCCAGTTGCTGGTGCCGAAAAGCCGTCGGGAAATGATTTTCCAGGCGGCTCATTATAACCCGATGGCGGGGCATATGGGATACGAAAAAACGCTAGACCGGATAATGACCCGATTTTATTGGCCAGGCATCCGGGGGGACGTGCGCCGCCGGTGCGCGTCCTGCCCGGAGTGTCAGTTAGTAAACGCTCCGGCCACTCCGAGGGCGCCGTTGCGTCCTCTGCCGTTGGTGGAGGTTCCGTTCGAGCGGATCGGTATGGACCTCATCGGGCCGTTTCACCGGAGCGCACGCGGATATCGCTTTGTGTTAGTCCTCATGGATTACGCAACGCGATATCCGGAGACAGTGCCGTTGCGCAATATCTCTGCAAAGAGTGTCGCGCGGGCTCTGTTTCAGGTCATCTCCCGAGTCGGAATCCCTAAAGAGATTCTGACTGACCAGGGCACCTCGTTCATGTCGCGCACACTGAGAGAACTTTACGGGTTACTGGGCATCAAGTCCATTCGTACTAGCGTGTACCACCCGCAGACGGATGGGCTGGTGGAACGTATGAATAAGACTCTGAAGTCCATGATCCGTAAATTTATTAGCGAAGATGAACGTAATTGGGATAACTGGCTTGACCCTCTGTTGTTTGCAGTGCGGGAGGTCCCCCAGGCCTCCACGGGGTTTTCTCCCTTTGAACTTTTGTTTGGCAGGACACCGAGGGGGGTGCTGGACCTAATTAAGGAAAGCTGGGAGGAAGGTCCGAGCCCTGGCAAGAACGAGATCCAGTACGTCCTGGACCTGCGAGCAAAGCTCCACACACTGGGTAGAATGTCACGAGAGAATTTGCTCCAGGTCCAGGAACGGCAACAACGGCTGTACAACAGAGGAGCCAGGCCGCGGAAATTCACGCCGGGAGAAAAGGTACTTGTGTTACTTCCTTCTTCCAACTCTAAACTCCTGGCTAAGTGGCAAGGGCCCTTTGAGGTCACACGGCAGGTGGGGGATGTCGACTATGAGGTGGTGCGGTCTGACCGGGGCGGGGCGACGCAGATATACCACCTAAACCTCCTGAAAGCCTGGAGGGAGGCGGAGTCTGTTGCCCTGGTGTCCGCGGTACCGGAAAGAGAAGAGCTGGGGCCGGAGGTGCCAAAAGCGGCTGATCCCACCCCGCTCCCGTACGAGGCCCGTCTCTCCGAGGACCAGAGAACGGACATCGCCCAGTTGCAGAAGCAGTTTGCTGACGTGTTCTCCCCCCTGCCAGGCCGGACCGACCTGATAGCTCACCGAATCGAGACTCCCCCGGGGGTGACTGTGAGATCACGTCCCTACAGGATGCCCGAACACAAAAGAAAAGTGGTTCAGGGGGAATTGGCTTGTATGTTGGAGATGGGGGTAATAGAAGAGTCCCACAGTGCCTGGTGTAGCCCCATCGTTCTTGTGCCTAAGAAAGATGGGTCGGTGCGGTTCTGTGTGGACTATCGCAGGGTGAATGATGTGTCACGGTTTGATGCCTACCCGATGCCCCGGGTCGACGAACTCCTGGACCGGCTGGGCACTGCACGTTTCTTTACGACACTGGATTTAACCAAGGGCTATTGGCAGATTCCTCTGTCTCCAGAGTACAAGGAAAAAACGGCGTTCTCCACTCCGTATGGGTTATACCAATTTACCACACTTCCCTTTGGCCTGTTCGGTGCCCCGGCCACGTTTCAGCGTCTCATGGATCGGGTGCTGCGTCCCCACGCTGCATATGCTGCCGCCTACTTGGATGACGTCATTATCCACAGCACCACCTGGGCGGAGCATATGCGGCGGGTGGGTGCGGTGCTGGAGTCCCTGAGACGGGCGGGGCTCACCGCCAACCCGGGGAAGTGTGCAGTTGGACGGAGGGAGGTCCGGTATCTGGGGTACCACTTGGGGGGCGGGCAGGTGCGTCCTCAGGTAGACAAGACTGCGGCGATTGCGGCCTGCCCGCGGCCCAAGACGAAAAAAGAGGTGAGGCGGTTCTTGGGGCTGGCGGGGTATTACAGGCGGTTCATTCCCAGCTTCGCGGACCTCACCAGCCCCCTGACCGACCTGACCCGGAGAGGTGCGTCAGATCCAGTCCAGTGGTCGGAGCAGTGCCAGCAGGCGTTTGAGAAGGTGAAACAGACTCTTTGTGGGGAACCACTCCTCCATACCCCTGACTTTTCTTTTCCCTTCACTCTGCAGACTGACGCATCGGACAGAGGGCTGGGGGCCGTTTTGTCCCAGGAGGTGGAGGGGGTCGACCGCCCAGTCTTATACATCAGCCGGAAGCTGTCCGAAAGGGAGGCCAGGTACAGCACGGTGGAAAAGGAGTGCCTGGCCATCCGGTGGGCGGTGGACTCCCTGCGCTACTACCTCCTGGGACGCTCTTTCACCCTCTGTTCGGACCACGCCCCGCTCCAATGGCTCCACCGCATGAAGGATACCAACGCCCGGATCACCCGGTGGTATCTGGCGCTACAGCCTTTTAACTTCAGAGTGGTCCATAGGCCGGGGGCACGGTACATCGTGACAACGGTGTTGTGTCTTTTGACGCGCTCATTGTGGGATCTCGTGCAGCTTGGTGGCCCAGCGTCTCACGGGCATTGCAACCGGCATCACACATGGGGGTTTCCTGCGGCCTACCTCGGGATCCTCTAGCACCGGTGTGCCAGAGGTTTCCCCTGATCTTCAGGGCCTTTATCTAGTTGGCTCCGGACATTAGCCGGGTCCCATCCGTGATCCAATGATTGGCAGCAGGAACCTCGCCGATGTTTCTTAGGCCCGCTCCATCCCGGCTGTCTAAGAGTCTGCCCTTCCAGAATCGTCTCTCGTCCGCCTTGTTCTTAAGCAGCGTATGCTGGTATCGAGAGAGATCGCTCCTTGCCAGAAATTGGAAGTCAGGGTGGCCCGACAGTGCTTGAATGTCCTCATCCTGAGACTCGGCTAGTCTGCCCATTCGGGCCGCTCTGAGCCTTGGGATAAGCGTGCATAGGCACGGGGTTCCCAGTCCTCCATCGGCGGGGTGGGCATATATGTACCCGAGGGGCGTATCCTTTGGGAGCCTCAGCGCACCCCGAAGTTCCCCGCGCACGATGCGGCCCAGTCCAAGCAGTAACTTGGCAGTTACCCTCTGCAGCACTAATTGATGACTATCTTCGGGATCAGGTGGTTCTTCAGTATATGCATGCGCTGTTGCGGCTTAAGCGGGGCCCTCCGGAGGTTTGCCAGCATTAGTCGTAGGCGAGCCTCTGGTGTCTGGGCCTTTCCCGCTGCATTGATCTTGACACCCAGGTACTTGTACAGGTGGCTTGGCTTCATACCAGGGACGTCCTCGCCATCAATCTGCAGACATGGCCTCTTGTCGACCAGTGCCCTCTTGTTCCTCCCATCAGCTATTATGGCCAATGTCGCGCACTTCCCTGGGTTAGCCCTCAGGCCAGCTTTGGCCAGCCAGGCTAGGACCTCGTCCGTGGAGGTTTGTAGGCCCCTTTTGCTCGAGGCAAATAGGACCAGGTCGTCGGCGAAGGCCAGGGTCTGCAGAAGGTACCCCGAGCACATTCGGAAGCCAACACCAGTGCCCTCAGCCCTTATCAGGGTTTCGCGCACAATCAAATTGAATAACACTGGGGACAAGGGGTCCCCCTGCCGCACTCCATTCACTAGCTGTATTCTGGCACCATACAATAATGTAGAGCCTTGGGCATAGTACGCTCTTAGGTATTCGCAGAAGTGCGGCGGAATACCTGCCTCCAGTGCCACCCTTAGGATCGTTTGGTGGGCGACACTGTCGAAGGCCTTTCTCAGGTCGATGAAGGCTAGGAATAGGCCTTGGACCCTCCTTTTGGCTTCCCTCATCGCCGTTTGAAGGATCGCCAAGTTGGCAGCAGTTCCGTCCACCTTCCTAAATGCCTTTTGCGACCGGTGTAGTGGCAGCCGCTGGGCGAGTCTTTTGGCCATTAGCCGATGGAATAGGCGGCAGTAGGCATTGCTAATTGAGATGGGCCGGTACACCCCCGGGGTCGCAGGGTCATCATTCTTTGGCAGCAAGACTGATCTGCTCTCCAAGAACGTGCTTGGAGGCCTTCCCATGTAGAGCACCGCATTAAGCAGGGTGGCAATGTCCAGAGGATCCTTCTGCTTTAGTTCCGCGTTGGAGATTCCGTCGGGCCTGGGGCAGATAATGGTAGCTCCTTCAGGAGTGCAGTGGCCTCCAGCTCCGTTACTGGTGCCATTGCCTCTTGGATGATTGGATGACGCCTGCTAGGGCTCCTCCAATCCTCCACTTTAGGGCCCTCTAGGATTCTTCTCCAGTAAGAGATAATTTCCTCGGGTGCGAACTTCGGCATATTGCTCTTATCCCATGTGCCCTCTATGGCAGCCTTTGCTGCTTCCGATCGCCTCCTTACGTAGAGGGCCTGCATCCGGGCGTAGTGGAACCTCCTCATCTGCCGCTTGGATCCCTGTGAGGTGTCAGTGTTGGCCTTTCTTCTGCGCCGATGTGTTTCTGGCAGATGGCCATCGCCGGTCGGGGCGGGGTTGGATGCTTGGGAATCCATAAGGATGCGTTGTAGCTCCGAGGCTATATGTTCTTCGCCGCGATCGGCTATCCTCTTCAGCAGCAAAACCAATTGGGGGCCCGGGTGGGAGATTTGCTCCGCTGCCCAGAGACCGATTGCCTCTCTGCAGGCATTGTCCGGCAAAGCCCCTGGGGGTTCTGACGCACTTCCGCCGGGAGTCGTTTCGCCATCATTTACGGGTGGGTCCGGACTGGCGGCCTGATCCCCGAGGACCTGATCTTCTTTTAGTCTTCGGAGAGTCATCCTATACCGGTCCGTCTTCCGTATGTAACGAATCTGATCGATGTTCCACTCTTGGAAGTGCGCCAACACAGCTTGGTTGATAAACCGGGCCCCCTGTTCTGCCACTTCGGCCCTCGCCACCAGTTCCACTTCTTCGTCGGTCCATCTGATGTTTTTGGCACGGTCCTCTCTCCTCGCTACCTCCACCCTATGATGATCATCCGGGTGCTTCGCACTCCTGTCCTCGCTTTGTCTGAAAGGCTTTGGAGCACACTCCGCACTGATGTGGCCTGTCTTCCACGTCGTCTAAACTCACTCCACAGGCCGCGGTGGCAGCCCGTGTCGTCTTCATTGTCTTTGTTTGTTTCGAAGAGGGTTGGTTGAGAGGAGGGGGGTTGCTGGCCCACCTCCCCTTGGGGATCGCAGAGGTTCGGTCTTTTGCCGTAGGGAAGGGGACCCTACGTTACCGTGGTTACGCCACTGGGAGGCGCCGAACTTGCTTGGACGGTCAGACCACGGTATCTGGGGTGTGACGAGGGGCGTGCCAAAGAGAGTCATAGTTACTCCCGCCGTTTACCCGCGCTTCATTGAATTTCTTCAGTTTGACATTCAGAGCACTGGGCAGAAATCACATTGCGTCAACACCCACCGCAATGCTTTTTTTAATTAAACAGTCGGATTCCCCAGGTCCGCACCAGTTCTAAGTCAGCTGCTAGGCGCCAGCCGCAGCGACCCGCCGGGACCCGAGGGCCCCGACGAGCGCCTAGCCTGGGCGATCCGCGAGAAGACCCCGACGCGCGTCCAGAGTCACCAGCCGCCCCGGCCCACCAGCCCCCGTCTTTCCCGCCTTCCGCAAAGGGTCCACGACCAGGACCGGCACCGAGGCGACCCACGCCGAAACGCGAGCACGACCCCAGCACCGAGCCCTGGCCGCAACCGCAACGCTTCCGGCGGCCGACCATGAGACAGCGGACGAGACGCCGGCTCCCCCAGCCGCGACACGAAGCCAGCCCCGCTTCGCACCCCGGCCGACCCAGCCCCCTCGGGCCGCAAGATGCGTTCAAAGTGTCAATGATCAATGTGTCCTGCAAATCACATTACTTCTCGCAGCTAGCTGCGTTCTTCATCGACGCGCGAGCCGAGTGATCCACTGCTAAGAGTTGTCTTTCATTTTTGTTTGATGCGACGAGGTTCATGGAAAGTGGGGACGAGGCGATGCGGGACGGTGAGAGAACATGCGCTCCACGGGGGCACGCCGCACAGGACCGTGCCGGGGCATCGTCTCCCGGCGTCGCCTGGCGGTCGCGCTCCGTGCGGGGTACATCTGGGGCAGACGGGCCGTCTCGGACTCGCTACAAATCGGGCGCCCGGGGGGAAGCGCAGGGCCATCGGGGCGAACCCAGCGCGCGCACCAACCCACCCGGGCATAGAGGCCGACCCGCGTTCCGGGGGCCGCCCATCTGGCGGGGGCCCCCGGGTGGCGGGTTACGGTTGCAAATCGGTCAGAATTTTCACGTAACCTCGTTCGGTTAAAGCATTTCCTCCACCGGCGCGCCCCGGCCAAAGCCAAAGCGCCCGGGGATGGCACACCGCAGGCGGGCGCACCGGAGAAGGGCCGCCCCACCTACGCTCAAGCAGTCTCGTTCGATTAAAGGATTTCGTCCAACGGCACGCCCCGGCCGAAGCCAGAGCGCCCGAGGATGGCGCACCGGAGGCGGGCCGCCCCGCCGTCATCTCTCTCGCTCAGCGATCCATCCGCGGAACCCACCGACCAGCCACAGTGCCCGGAATGGTGCCTCGCTCCCCGGCAGCCAGTTCTGCATGAGGCTCCGGTTCGTTCACCCTCACCACTGTCCGAGGGCGTCCGAAAATACTGAGGTCTGAGTCGGATCCAAAACTCACAAACGTCGGTCCTCACTCCTGGAGGCCTGACGTTTCTGAAATCTGCGACCTAGTGGCCCAGTGATGTCAGCTAGAAAAATTTTTTTCCAGTCCGCTCAAAATTCTCTGGAAACTTAAACTAATTATCTGACTTAAAAAACGGAGTTAATTTTTCATCCAGGAGACCGGACCTTCCTTCAAAGCGTCCCCAGTGGTCCTTCGTCATCGGATATCTGCTGAGATCTCCCGCTCTGGAACTGTGTATTCATCCATCCGCTGCACCTGCTGTTTTGCCATCAGTGTCCGACAATAGCGCTTCATCATCGGATAACTGCCGGGGTCTCCCGCTCTCTGGAACCGTTTCCTTTATCCAATGCACCCACCACTCTGCCATCAGTGTCCGAGAATAGTGTGCCGTACTCGGACATCAGCCAGGATCTCCCGCTCTCTGGAACTATGTTCTGTTTATTTCCTCCATCCAGTGAACCCACTGCTCTGCCATCAGTGTCCGACAATAGTGCTGCATCATCGGATATCTGCCTAGATATCCCGCTCTCTGGAACCGTTTCCTTTATCCAATGCACCCACCGCTCTGCCATCAGTGTCCGAGAATAGTGTGCCGTTTTTGGACATGGGCCGGGATCTGCCGCTCTCTGGAACTGTGCATTTCCTCCATCCAGGACACTCACCATTCCAGCATGAGTGTCCGAGAATAGTGCTTCGTAGGGTCTTGAGTTCCAACAGAACACCTTTCTTCAAGGTAGCTCTTCACAGAGAGCCGGGATCCTGGGGCAATCACTTCCAGGTGTGGGAGCTCTGCCTGCCACCCACGTAACCCCTGGCCTATGTTCACACAGGATGACATTTGGTCGACACCACGGCCACAACCATGGTTACCATCTAGCCACGCCACATCCGCAAAAACTGTTCACGACCGGGCCGGCTCAAGCCCCACACAGAGCGTCACGAGGCGCCCCTCACTGCCTATTGATAGGTATCGCACCGGACCCAGATATACCAAACCTACCCTGGGCACACCATGCTTCTGCGAACCAGCACCGGCCACCAGGATGCAGCCCCTGTGTTGTATGGGTGTGACGACGACTGCCGGAGCCCATACCCCGGTTCCTACAGCCGTGCCGAGGTCCCCACCTCCCCTACCCCGGCTTAGCGATTGCTTATGTCACCAACGTCGCTGCATCCAGTACACCAAGGTCGTGCAAGTCTAGTGGAGTATCCATCAGGTCCCCCAGGGCCCATACGTCATCCCGTGGGGTGCGCGACACCTGTGGCGGGCATCGCCGGTGTTTGCTTTCCCAAACCAGGTTAGGATACAGACACACAATAGGGCGTCGCTTGTTCAAGTAGCCCTACCCGGTCTTAGAGGCGCGGGTTTGCTGAGCAGCACGGAGTCATGTAACCCCTACCTGTCGAGGCCCACCCTTCTGTGCAGTCAGTGGCGCAAACCCTTCTACAAACAGACAACAGCTCTCTGGGCCCCCCCCCCCCCCCAATTAGGCACAGGTAGCCTAGTATCAGGGGGGGCCCTTTGGGTCAGGGTAGAGTCCTACTACATTCCTTACCGCATGAATGTCCTCATAACATCCAGAGAATGTAAAAGAACCCTGCGGCTCAGGAGTTCAGCAAAGCTCTGAGTCCGAGCCTTGCTCAGGCCGAGGTCGGCGAGCAGCAGCTCGTTCTTAGTCGGCCACTTTCCCCTGGCTCCCAGCAGGAAGCCATAGACAGTCACCTTCTTCGTCTGAACTCTGCTCGCCCTGATCACTGGAATGAGAGGGCGGTACTTGCTTTCCTTTTCGATTTGTGCGCGTTCTAATGACTCATCGAATTCGTACCTCACTGTCACATCAACAATGAGCGCCAGGTCATCCAACCAGCAGATCAGGTGCACTCCCCGGAGGGCAGCATCCAGCGCTTTTCCCTTTCCACTTCCCATCCATGGCGCTCAGCCTCCGCGACGAGGACCTGGCACACCCTGTGGTGCCTCTGAATACGGCACCGCTTGACCTTCGGGCAGAGCGCAAGGATGTGCCAGCAAGTCTCTGGGGCCTCCCCACAGTGTCGACAACTGACATCTACTGTATCGGTCCTTCGGCAACCCTCTAGCTCTCGGGTCAGGTAAACATTCGCTCTAAGCTGGACAGCCGCCGTAAATTCCTAAGGCTTTAGCTTGTTTGGCGGGTAGTTGTACAACCAGCAGTTGCTGATCTTGTCCGCTTCGAACGTCCGAATCCCTTTTCCCTGCACCAGTTGACCGGCCCATCTGTCGAATTCAACTTGGCGCCAGTCACACGGGACTATGCGCTTCCTCGGCCTCACCGTGCTGACAGGGTCAGAGGTCCCCTCCGCAAGGGAGCCCTCCACCAGAACCGGACCCAGCTCAGGTCCCTTATCTGGCGACCCTCCAGCCCTCAGCCATGCCCTCTTAAACGCAACGTGATCAGTGGTCTCCAGAAACATCCACCTGACCATCTCGTCCTTAGAACGGGACAGGCCCAGGAGTCTCCTTGGCCTGTATGGCGGGAACAATCAACAACAATTTAGGGATACCCAGACCACCACTGGATTTCCTTGAGTAAAGGAACACCTAGCCAGGTGCAACCACCACTTCACCGCTTGTCTTATGCCCGTATCCATTTCTGTCAGGGCCTTCGCGGACAGCATGCAGTGATCAGCCACGAAGATGACCCTCGGTACGGCAAACTGGCACAACAGGGACACCTTGTCAAGCGGACGTAATGGCGTCTTGGAGATCGCAACTACCCACTGTCGTAGTTTGGCAACCATATCCTCAGCGAAGATCCCTGTCCACGGGTTCACCTGGGCGCCCAGGTACTTTATTGATTCCTTAGGCCCAATAATGTGAAGAGCCGTTCCGTACAGCAGCCACAGCTCGCACCTGTTCACTTTGTACGACCTGCTGCCTCTCTTCTCTATCAGGAACCCGTGGCACTTACTGGGCTGGGTGCGCATTCCAGTAAGCGCGCAGAAGTCCACCAGGATATCAAGGTTGGCTCTCATACCTTCCCAAGAATCACTCACTATGGCCAAGTCATCCGCAAATGCCATCGCAGTAATGGACTTCCCATTCACTGAGAAGCCCCTGCCCTCACGTTTAAGTTGCTGGATAAGCGGATCCAGCGCCAGGTTAAAGAGGAGAGGGGACATGGAGTCACCCTGCTTCACTCCCACCTTCATGGCGATGTCAGTGGAAGAACCCTCCTGACAGAGCACCTTTGTCACACTGTTCTCGTAGGAGTCCTTGATCAACTCCACCATGTGTTGGTTCAAGCCTTTCTGCACCAGAACACTCAGGAGGTGCTCGTGGGAGACGGTATCGAAGGCCTTCGCAAAGTCGACGAACACAACCGCGAGGGAGCACTTTCCTGCCTTGCTGAGCTTATGCAACCCTCCAACAGCATGAGGTTTTCTGAACAACGCGGAGAGGCAATGAAACCCCTCTGGCGCGGGTGGCTTGGGCAGGCCACAGTCATCCTTTCCGTCAGGATCCACGAATAAAGTCTTAGGACCAGGGACGCAATGGTTATGGGCCTCCATTACCCCACGTCACCATGTAGACTAACGTCCCCGGTCTTCGGGATAAGGGATGCCTGCCGACACCAACCATGTTGAGTACATCTGAGCCAATTTAATCCCTTCAGGGTCCCATTTGGACAGCGCGTCTTTAGTGATGACATCCGCGCCCGGGGAAGAACGGTTCTTGATGGACTTGAGATGGGCTCTGACTTCGGCCGGATCGATTAGCTTCCCAAATCCTGCGTTGTCGGCAGTCCCGAAGCCCTCGAACTGACCCAGACCCAGGAAGGCTCTGACTATGCTCCACCTCTCCCCGAAGACCGCCGATACTTCAACGAGTGGAACGGGCAGCTCGCCCCATCTGTCTGTCCAGGACAAACATAGCCAACTTGGCCTCGCCCAGCCGAGCGAACAGATAGAGGAATCTGCGCATCCTCCTCACGCTACGCCGGACATCCATCCTGGGTGGGCGTCCAAGGACTCGTTTCCTGCCGGAGTGGCCCACTGCCTTTCGACCCAGCCTCCTGATCAGATTGAGAGAAGTCGACGCAACTGCCCCCTGACGGCAGTCGTCTCTCCTGACGATCCTCGCTGAGGTGCTGCCTGTGTCACCACCCTCTCTCGGCACCCGTTTCCCTAGCGGGCCCCGCAGGACCCCTCTTACTCCGTGCACGGGTGCCGGTGATAAGGCGGCCTGCTTCCGCCTGTCACTAGCCGCTGAACGCTCCTTGGCAGCAACTTCCTCTCGCAACTTTAGTCTACAAATGGCCTCAAACACTAGTCGACACTTCGATCTAACCTGATAATGTTTTTCCCTGTGCCCAGAGAGGCTGCAATGGCTTTGCATTCCGACGGTGGGGGCACACCTCGCTCGCAAAACACGGCCAGCTTTTTGGTTTCCTCCGTCGACCAAAGGCGCGTAGCGGCAAATTAACTGAGACGTTCACCCCAACAGAAACCTGCCCCGTAATACTCGGCTGGGTGAGCCCTGCGCATGTGCAACGAGCACCCCGCCCTTGTGCCAAATTCCCTAGGACAGAAGTCCCACCGGAAACTGTCCTCCAGCTTCCAGGGGGGAGTATTTCCCCCTGCACACTCCCGCGAGTGAGCCTCGACCGGACGATCAAGAGGCGGGGTACCATCACGCACGGCCGGCACCGTCCTTACCGAGCCGCCCAGATTAGGAGAAGGCGGGCTACTATTCGCATTGCCGTCCGCGCCCCGGCCAGTCGATTGGCCGACAAAGCTAGTTTCAACAGGCAGGGCTAGCTGCATTCCAGAGATCCTACTCCGGCAGCAGCCCCTCGATCACCGCAACTCGCCCACTTCCTTCATGCCCGCACAAGCACGGGGCAGAGCAAGGGACGTGTGAGGTAGGATTACCATTCGTCACCTCCGCCATCAACCGTGTGCTCTTCTTCGGGTTATCAAATTCGACCGGGGGAACGCAACCCTTCCTCTTACTCCGCGTAGAAGGCCCCGCCAACTTGGCATCCCCCTCGGGGCCAGGTCTTGAGGACGCACTCTTACCATCCACCAACAAGTGGCCAGGATGGGCTGCAGAGACGGACACGCTCCGGGCCCTATCCCCGAGTTAGAGTCGTCATCCACAGAGAAGGTGAGCTTGTGTCGACTCCGCAACACCCTAGGCGCAACACTCACTCCACCTCGCTCCGCATGCGCTGAGCCCCGTCCAGGTTTAGAGTCAACAGCAGGCCAGGCAAAGCACGCCCGCTGCACCTCCAGTGGGACAAGGACCCAGCCACAAGCGGGCTTCACAGGGGTCTTCCGGCTGGAAGCCCTGTTACTTGCGTTCAACTCAGTCGGATCGCCCCTCCAGCGATTCAGGGAGACGGTCAGCCGACAAAATCTACGGGATCCGAGAGGCGTCAGCCCCCCTCCCCCGAGACCTTTTGGATTCCGGAACCCTGGGCTGCTGGAGCCTCCTTCAACCGCATCCCGACACGCCCTAGGGGACAACAAGCCACCGCTGAGTCGCTTCAACCGTACCGTCAGCCGCCTTAGGCCGCAGAAGGAGAAGACCCTCCCGACCCGTGCCCAAGCCACCGAAGCCCAGCCCCACTTCCCAGGACCTGCGTACCCCTGGGGGAGGCCATCGCAGTGCCTCCCCCTGCACCTACCGCACCTAGCGGTCCAGGCCCGCTCCAGCGCCTCAGAGAGACAGTCGCCTGAGCCTCCAGTACACGGAGGGACTCAACCCTCCAGCCCTGTGACCAAGCAGTCGCCTCCCTCCGGGACTAAACCGGACACTGCAACCACCCGGCGAGGCCATGCCGGGCCCCACCGCACCCGCAGCCGGGGGAGTACCAACGCCTCCAAGCAACATCCGTACGCCCTCTATACTAACCTGTACAATATAATCCCAATTTCACCGACAAGGTCAACGACGACTCCTCTTCAACCGATCAGCACCTGGGGAGACGCAGTGAGAGGAGGAGCTAAGCTTGGCAAGTCAACCACGCAGATGATACATAAACACAATGTCTGAACGTGCATGGTACCCGGGGCTGGGTGACGATCCAACACGGGAGAATGCTGCACCGGGGGTTGGCCCGGCAAGGAGCCGGGACCATCTGAACTTAAGGGGACGGAGGCTCGCGCCCGCTGAAGCGCAACCGCTTCGACACAAAAGCGAGACTATTCGGGGAGATTACTGGGCCTCTTAGCCACCATATTGGTGTTACCGCAGACCACCACGTGGAGGCGGGCCCAAACGCTGCTTAACCGACCCTGTATGCCGTTTACCCAAGTCGCAACAAACCCTGTGTCTCCTCCTGAGACCTCTATATGAGAGAGTCATAGTTACTCCCGCCGTTTACATTGAATTTCTTCACTTTGACATTCAGAGCACTGGGCAGAAATCACATTGAGTCAACACCCACCGCGGGCCCTCGCAATGCTTTGTTTTAATTAAACAGTCAGATTCCCCTGGTCCGCACCAGTTCTAAGTCAACTGCTAGGCGCCAGGACCCAAGAGCCCCGACGAGCTCCTAGCCTGGGCGATCCCCGAGAAGACCTTGACACGCGTCCAGAGTCGCCAGCCCCAGTCTTTCCCGCCTTCCACAAGGGTCAACGACCAGGACTGGACCGAGAGGAACCACGCCGAAACGCGAGCACACCCCGGCACCGACCCCAGCCGCAATGCTTCCGGCGTGCGACCATGAGACAGCGGACGAGACGGCGGCTCCCCCAGCCGCGACACGGAGCCAGCCCCGCTTTGCACCCCGGCCCGACCGACCGACCCAGCCCTTAGAGCCAATCCTTATCCCGAAGTTACGGATCTGATTTGCCGACTTCCCTTACTTACCTTGATCTAACATGCCAGAGGCTGTTCACCTTGGAGACCTGCTGCGGATATGGGTAAGGCCTGGCGCGAGACTTACACCCTATCCTCCGGATTTTCAAGGGCCGACGAGAGCTCACCGGACGCCGCCAGAGGCGCGGCACGTTCCAGGGCGCGAGCCACTCTCGGGGCAAACCCATTCCAGGTCGCCCTGCCCTTCACAAAGAAAAGAGAACTCTTCCCGGGGCTCCCGCCAGCTTCTCCGGAATAGTTTGCATCGCCTCACGGCGCCCACTCCAGGTCCGGGAATCTGAACCCAGCTCCCTTTCGATTTGCCGGGGGCGACGTAGGCCATGGCCCCGCCCTTCCGAACGGTGTTCGCCCATCTCTTGGGTCAGTCGGTCCTATGTTTAACTGCTGTTCACATGGAACCCTTCTCCACTTCGGCCTTCAAAGCTCTCGTTTGAATATTTGCTACTACCACCAAGATCTGCACCCGCGGCGGCCCCACCCGGACTCGCGCCCTGGGCTTCCGTGCGCACTGCGGCGGCCCTCCTACTCGTCGCGGCGCAGCCCTCCCGGCGTTCTGCTGCCAAGACGGACTAGAGCGAAAGCATTTGCCAAGAATGTTTTCATTAAATCAAGAACGAAAGACGATCAGATACCGTCGTAGTTCCGACCATAAACGATGCCAACTAGCGATCCGGCGTCTTTATTCCCATGACCCGTCGGGCAGCGTCCGGGAAACCAAAGTCTTTGCAACCATACTCCCCCCGGAACACAAAGCTGAAACAATTTGACTCAACCGGTAGGGGGACTCTTGGGGATCAGGAGCGCCTGTGCTGCCGGGTTGTCGCAGGCGGAAGCCTTCGTCCCCTTAAGTTCAGACGGTCGGGCCAGCTTCCGGTGCACCGGTTTCCTGTGTTGGATCGGCACCCAGCCCCGGGTGCCATGCACATTTAGTTGCACGTTCAGACATTGTGTTTATATATCATCTGCGTGGTTAACTTGCCAAGCTTAGCTCCTTCTCTCACTGCGTCTCCCCAGGTGCTGATCGGTTGAAGGAGTCGTCGTTGACCTCGTCGATGAATTTTGCATTATCAGGAAATCAGGAATCATTTATTTGCCAAAATATGTCAAACATACAAGGAATTTGTCTTGGCGGTTAGTGCGCGACAGTAGACCGACAAGACAACAGTGCACAAGTAATAAAATAAAGTAGAATTAAATGCTAATGCAATGGGCTAGTAGAATAAGGCTAAGGCTATGGGTTAGTATAAAACAAGGGAATCACTGCATGAAAAGTGGGATTTTCGGCAGTATGCGGCACTGTAAATTGTCGTGGAATTTCAGGTTTGCGGCAATTTGCGGGCAACGCCGAAACTGCCGTAAATTGTTGACATGGGCCTCCCTTGGCAGTTGTCCCCCCCATGACCCCCCTCCTCCTATTTCTAGGGGAGGCTTTGACATGTAAATGAAAATGCTGTGAGCTATACAAATGCAAATCAGGGTCGCAGAGGGAGTTTTAGCCCAGGTGACATTTTTTTAAAAGGTAAGAAAATCTCTGGTACAAATAGATCAGGCTCAGTAGCCTAATTATAGACTTACATTTTAGCTTGAATTGATGTATTTAATTCAAATATGCTAGATTACTGTGTGCGCCATTAGCAATGGCAAATGTTATGTAAAAAAAGATAATAAAATAACTTCTTTGAAAAATGAGCATTCCATGCAAACAACATTTGAATCAGCATGAGGGATCTGCAGAGATCACAGTCTCCTAGAGCTCAACTACAGTGCATAGTGGCAGGACTACAGTGACCTTTTCTTTGGTCTTCTTAAATGCACAGAGGATGTATTAACCACACATCTTCTAGCAATGCGCTCAACTGGCAGAAATGATGCTGGGTATGACGTGTCTGTTCCCTGCAAGCCCCAAACTTCTATTGGCTTTCCATAAAAATGTCTGTCCGGGTGGAGATAAAGCCAGGAAACTTGTGCAAGAACATGTTTAAATGCCGTACCCTTTGACACAACATTAACAACTATAAACTGCTTTATAATGGCTGGTCGTAGTTCTGCTAGAGGGTCAAGGACGGGTTCCTCAAAACTGTTAGTGTTTCCACACCACTTAGCATGAACATACTCTGACCTTTCTGCTCTGCATCTATCGATTGAGTAAGTTACATTCATATATGTTACCAGTTTACATGTCATGGCAAAACATTCAACCTTAGTGACACAAGGGTACATCTGATGATACATTGTCAACATTGCATGTATGTCAGACTCATCCAAGAGTGTCTGGTGGAATGGAGAAAGAGGCACCACTGTACAGTTTTCTAGGGAAAGTCGTTCTGCTGACACCAAAACACTGCTTTACATAAAGCATATCAGCTGTTTCAAAGTCCCAACCATTTGTCTTCCTAAAATACTGGTCCTTCCGTATAACAATAACCTCGTATGTGATTGGAGGACCCTTAAGACTCCTCGTCCAATCATGTGTGAGGTCATAGGCATGACGGATACAGCAGTACTTGCAAGACGTGCATGCAAACAGACAGAAGAACTGTATCTCCAGTTCCTTTGTTTGGTTTTTGCTGCTTCGTGAATAATGGCTGGACGACGTCTCGCGTTCAACTCGCCTTCAACTCCTCTCCGCGGTCACCAACTTTCGGCCAGTCCGCAGACAGACGAGAAGAAGCTGCTGAATGCTCTCAGTAGATCGTCTCGTCAACGCCAACAACAAACTGCCGATATCAACGAGCGGTTCGCTCCACTGAAGCGTTCGGGACTCTGCGGGTTTCTGTCCATGGAGGAGAGGAACCGACTCAAAGAAGAGGAGACGGGCGCACAATCCCAAGATAGCGGTAAGAATACGTTCGATGACTGCAAGCTAAGCTAAGAGTAGCCTAGTAGCCTTACAAGTGAGCAGAAACAGCTTTATTAAAGTGTGTTTTCTTTGCCGTGTCGTTTACAGGAAGCGGTGCGCCGTCTTCACATCTCCGAGACGAACTACAGGCGCTACGAACCGGAGCAAGGGTAAGATTTAAAGAATATGCTTTCATTCTGCGCTATAAGGGAATGTATACGTATAGATACCGATCATAACTGTACATTTTGTTTTCACAGACTAATCTCGCCTCATAATGAGGCGGTGACCTCGTATTTGCTCCGGGAAAAGTCCAGATTTAGACAACGTCATTGTGTGTAAGTGACAGTTTCTCCTTCCTTGTTAAATGTTACTGTGACTTGAGTTTGATTTTCTTTTTGTATTCATACCACACTCATTTAATTGTTTTCCAGCCGCCTGTGAGACGTATTTTGAGACGGGACGCAGGAGCTTCAGGTTCAGGCGGAACACTCATTGCGAGCGGAAGCTGCGAAGGATTCAGCGCGGAGTCGAGCGAGAAGAAAGACGGTCAGAGTTTATTTGCTGACTTTTTTCAGGTGCATTGATAGATGTGTTGTGTCCGTACGCATCGCACAGTACTGATTCATTGTTGTTTTTACAGCTGCTGGAATCGAGAGGTTTTGCTGCCAATCACGAGTGATTTTATTTTTTAGTAAGTTAAGGTTTCCTCCAATAAGGAGTAAGGATATTCAAGCCCGCTCAGCCACCCGTGGTTTCGCTGCATTCATATGCTAATTCGGGCCATTCGCCAGCTCTCCACCTACGTCATGGTTCGTTTCCGACAATTTGTGGCACAGACAAACGCGACGTGCGCGGGTTGCAAATTGTAGGAAATTAGGGAGATTTCCGGGCGTTTACGGGGACGAATATTCACTGCATGAAAAGTGAGATTAAGTTAAAAATTAAATATTAAAAAGTTAAGAAAAATATTGAGCATAAAGTGCACTAACGAACAAGTAACAGACAAGTGACAAAGTGACGACAAAGTGATGAATTGCAGTTAAAGACTGTACATTATACAGACTGTATATTGTACAGGTTTGTATACAAGGGCGTACGGATGTTGCGTGGAGGCGTTGGTACTCCCCCCGCGGGTGCGGGCCAGGCGTGGCACCTCCAGGGGGGAGGTGCGGCGATGGCCTCTCCCAGGGGCACGCAGGTCCTGGGAAGTGGGGCCGGGGTCGGCTTTGGCATGGGTCGCGAGGGTCTTCTCCTTCTGTGGCCTGGGGGCTAAGGCGGCTGATGGTATGGTTGAAGCGACTCAGCGGTGGCCTGTTGTCTCCTAGGCCATATCGATTTGCGGTTGAAGGAGGCTCCAGCAGCCCAGGGTTCCGGAATCCAAAAGGTCTCGGGGGAGGGCGGCTGACGCCTCTCGGATCCCGTAGATTTTGTCGGCTGACCGTCTCCCTGAATCGCTGGAGGGGCGATCTGACGGAGTTGAACGCAAGTAACAGGGCTTCCGGCCGGAAGACCCCTGTGAAGCCCGCTTGTGGCAGGGTGCTTTGCACGGCCCGCTGTTGACTTCAGACCTGGACGGGGCTCATCGCATGAGTAGGGAGGTGGAGTGACCGTTGCGCCTAGGGTGTTACCGAAGTCAAGGCAAGCTCATCTTCTCTGTGGATGACGACTAACTCCGGGGATAGGGTCCGGAGCGAGTCAGTCTCTGCAGCCCATTCTGGCCACTTGTTGGTGGATGGTGAGAGTGCGTCCTCAAGACCTGGCCCCGAGGGGAATGCCAAGTTGGTGGGGCCTTCTACGCGGAGTAGGAGGAAGGGTTGCGTTCCCACAGTCGAATTTGATAACCCAAAGAAGCGCACACGGTTGATGGTAAGGAAACCAAATGGTAATCCTACCTACCTCTCCTCGTTTTCTGCTTCTATCTCTGCTGCCAAAAGCTTTTTCTACCAATCCAGAATTGAATCTTCATTTTCTCCTGTTCTCTCTTTACACCAACTCTCTTGGCGCCGTCATTCGCTCGCATGGCTTCTTACCACAGCTATGCAACCTTCCGAAATTCTCCCACACTACTCCACTCCTCCGCTCTCTTCACTGACTACCCGCATCCAGTTCAAAACATTGGTGCTCACTGACCATGCTGTGAATGGATCGGGTCCAGCTTACATCCAGGACATGGTCAAACCCTACATCCCAACCCGCACTCTCCACTCTGCATCTGCAAAACTACTCGTTCCTCCCTCACTGAGCAAAACACTCGACTAGATCACGACTCTTTGCTGTCCTTGCGCCAAAATGGTGGAACGAGCTCTCTGAAGACACCAGGAGCGCAAACGCCGCAAACTAAAGACACACCTCTTCAGACTCTACCTCGACTAAAGACTAACAAATTGTAGCACTTAAAAATTGTACTTGTAACTTGTAAATTGGCTTATTTGAGGAAATTGCACTCCTCCTTGTTTCTTGTTCTCCTGAGTTTGTACCCTATGGTTGAATGCACTTATTGTACGTCGCTTTGGATAAAAGCGTACGCTAAATGTCCGCTATACATGTAATGTAATAATACCTTGCCCTGCCCCGTGCTCGAGAGGGCATGAAGGAAGTGGGCAGGCTGCGGTGATCGAGGGGTCGCTGCCAGAGTTAAGCGGAAGTAGGAGCTCTGGGATGCAGCAATCCCTGCCGTTCGAAACCAGCTTTGTCGGCCAATCGATTGACCAGGGCGTGGGTGGCGATGTGAACGCGATCAGTAAGCTACAGCCTCCTAATCCGGGCGGCCCGGTTGGGGTCCTTGCCAGGTGTGTGTGATGGGTCCCCGCTGCGATGGCGCCCGGTGGAGACATGCTCGCGGGAGTGTGTCAGGGGAAATACTCCCCCCTGGGCGTCATCTGAAATCCATCAAGAACCATTCTTCCCCTGGCCCGGATGGTATCAGTAAAAACCATGTTGTCCAAATGGGACCCGAAGGGGATTAAATTGGCCCACATGTACTCAACATTGTTGGTTTCGGGTGGCATCCCTAAGGTCTTTAAAAAGTGTCAAACAACACTGATTCCAAAAACCGGGGACCTTAGTCTACATGACGTGGCGTGACGTGTGTCAATGGAGGCCCATAACCATTGCATCCTTGGTCCCAAGACTCTACTTGTGGATCCTGACGGAAAGGATGACAGTGGCCTCGCCAAGCCACCCGCGGCAGAGGGGTTTCATTGCCTCTCCAGGTTGTTCAGAAAACCTCTTGCTTCTAGAAGGTGGCATGAGTTTCAGCAAGGCAGGAAAGGGCTCCCTTGCGGTGGTGTTCGTTGACTGGCCTTCGACACTGTCTCCCATGAGCACCTCCTGAGTATTCTGGTGCAGAAAGGCTTGGACCATCACATGATGGAGTTGATCCAAAACTCCTACGAGGACTGTGTGACCAAGGTGCTCTGTCAGCAGGGTCATTCCACTGACATCACCATGAAGGTGGGAGTGAAGCAGGGCGACTCCATGTCCCCTCTCCTCTTATCCAGCAACTTGAACGCGAGGGCCGGGGCTTCCCAGTGAATGGGAAGTCCATTACTGCGATGGCATTTGCGGATGACTTGGCCATAGTGAGTGGCTCTTGGGAAGGCATGAGAGCCAACTTGGATATCCTGGTGGATTTTTGCGAGCTTACTGGAATGCGCACCCAGCCCAGTAAGTGCCACGGGTTCCTAATAGAGAAGAGTGGCAGCAGGTCGTACAAAGTGAACAGGTGCGAGTCGTGGCTGCTGAATGGAATAGCTCTTCACATGATAGGGCTGGAGGAATCAGTTAGGTACCTGGGGGTCCAGGTGAACCCGTGGACAGGGATATTCACTGAGGATATGGTTGCCAAGCTACGACAGTGGGTAGCTGCAATCTCCAAGACACCATTGGATCCGCTTGACAAGTTGTCCCTGTTGTGCCGGTACGCCGTACAGAGTGTGATCTTCGTGGCTGACCACTGCATGCTGTCTGCGAAGGCCCGGACAGAAATGGATTTGAACATAAGGCGGGCGGTAAAGAGGTGGCTGCACCTGGCTAGGTGCACCACAAACGGTCTCCTTTACTCACGGACGTCCAGCGGTGGACTGGGAATACCGAAAATGTCGATGATTGTACCGGCCATACAGGCCAGGAGGCTCCTCGGGCTGTCTCGTTCAAAAGACGAGATGGTCAGGTGGATGTCTCAAATAACTACTGATACCAAAGTGTTTGAGAGGGCATGGCTGAGTGCTGGAGGGTCGCCAGATGAGGTACCGGAGATAGGGCCGGTTCTGGTGGAGGGCTCGAGTTCGATAGATTGGCGGACCAGCTGATACAAGGGAAGGGTATTCGGATGTTCGAAGCGGACGAGGTCAGCAACTGCTGGTTGACCAACTACCCGCCAAACAAGCTGAAGTCAGGAGATTTTACGGCGGCCGTCCAGCTCAGGGCAAATTTATACCCAACCCGTGAATTGGTGGGTCGCGGAAGGACGGATACGGTAGATGTCAGCTGTCAAGGCCCTGGGGAGGCCCCAGAGACTTGATGGCACATCATTGCACTCTGCCCGAAGGTTAAGCTGTGCCGTATCCAGAGGCACCACAGGGTGTGCCAGGTCCTCGTTGCGCAAACAGAGCGCCATGGATGGGAAGTGGAAAGGGAGAAGCGTTGGACACTACCATCAGGAAAGGTCATGGCGCCGGATATGATCTGCTGGCTGTATGAGCTGGCAATCATAATTGATGTAACTGTTCGGTACAAATTCGATGAGTCGTTGGAACGCGCGCAAATCGAAAAGGAAACCAAGTACCGCCCTCTCCTTCCGGTACTCAGGGCGAGCAGGGCCCGAACAAGGAAGGTAACGGTCCACGGCTTCACGCTGGGAGCCAGGGGCAAGTGGCCGACTAAGAACGAGTTGCTGTTCGCCGACCTCGGCCTGAGCAAAGCTCAGACTCGGAGCTTCGCTGAACTCTTGAGCCGCAGAGTTCTCTTGTATTCTCTGGATATAATGAGGACCTTGCCTTACCATGCGGTAAGGAGGGGAGTAGGACTCTAGTCTGACCCGAAGGCCCCCCCCCGTTTCAGACCTGATTCTAGGCTACCTGTGCCTAATTGGGGGGGACCCAAAGAGCTTTTGTCTGTTTGTAGAAGGGTTTGCGCCACTGACTGCACAGAAGGGTGGGCCTCGACAGGTAGGGGTTACATGACTGTGCTGCTCAGCAGACCCGCGCCTCTAAGACCGGGTAGGGCAACTTGAACAAGCCTATTGTGTGTCTGTATCCTAACCTGGTTTGGGGAAGCCGAAACCAGCAATGCCCGCCACAGGTGTCGCGCACCCCACGGGGGACCTCATGGATACTCCACTAGACATGCACGAACTCTGTACTGTATGTAGCGAGGTTGGTGACATAAGCAATCGCTAAGCCGGGGTAGGGGAGGTGGGGACCTCGGCACGGCTGTAGGAACGGGTGTATGGGCTCCGGCAGTCGTCGTCACACCCATACAACACAGGGGCTGCATCCTGGTGGCCGGTGCTAGTTGGTTCTGGAAGCCCGCCCGGGCTGGTTCGCAGAAATAGGTATTGCACCTACCCTGGGCACACCCTATCGATGGGCAGCGAGGGGGGCCTCGTGACGCACTGTGTGGAGCTTAAGCCGTCCCGGGTAAGAACAGTTTTTGCGGCGGTGGCAGAGTTGGATAGTATCCGTGGTTGTCGGCGTGGGGTCGCTAGTTCAATTGTCATCCTGTATGCACATAGGCCAGGGGCTATGGGGGTGGCAGACAGAGCACCCTCACCTGGAAGTGATCATCCCAGGAATCTCGCTCTCTGTTTAGAGCCACTTCGAGGAAACGTGTCCCGCCGGAACTCGAGACCCTACGGTAGGGGTTGTCAGCCGGACCTATGGAAGAGCAGTCAGGACCAGGGCGAGGGTCATTAGACCCAGATTCGTAAAACGATGGAGCTCGCGTTGGCGCTGGGGGGCAACCCCCGCTAGGCGCTGCATGTGAGAACGCCCCTGCGGCGGCAGGGTGAAACCCCTGGACTAGTTTCGGCGGGGCCGTTTATTCCTCTCTTAAAATAGCCAAATGCCTCGTCATCTAATTAGTGACGCGCATGAATGGATGAACGAGATTCCCACTGTCCCTACCTACTATCTAGCGAAACCACAGCCAAGGGAACAGGCTTGGCAGAATCAGCGGGGAAAGAAGACCCTGTTGAGCTTGACTCTAGTCTGGCACTGTGAAGAGACATGAGAGGTGTAGAATAAGTGGGAGACCCTCGCGGCCGCCGGTGAAATACCACTACTCTTATCGTTTTTCCACTTACCCGGTGAAGCGGGGCCCCCGAGAGGGCCCTCGATTCTGGAGTCAAGCGATAACTGGCTTGTGGCGGTTGGGTTGGGGTTTTGGTGGAGGTGCTGTGTGAGACAACACCGCCCCCGGTGTGCTGTCCATCACCAGGCCCTGCTGCGAGGTCCTCAACTTTCGTTTAGGCCTTGTGGGTCTTTTGTTCCCAGTTTGGAGATCCACGTCCTCTCTGCCGTCCTCCTCTGGGTCGTGGTCCACCTGTCGTCACACTGCACTATTGTAGCAGACAGGGAAAACCATCCATGAAGTAGAAAATGTTTGACCAATGGTATGGCTGTTTTTTTCTTTTTGGTGATGTTGCATCGGTGTTGTGTGATGCGGGTGGCGAGTGCATTCCCTGTCACACCCACATACATTAGAGAACATAACATTTTTTGTGGCAGGGTCACCATGATTGAGCGTCTGAAACACTTCTCCCATGCTGCTGTTGTTGAACCAACGTTCATGTTTAAAAAAATCTTTAAATTTAAGTCTAGGTTTAGAGAGTGATGGCAATTTAGCTTTCACTAGAAAGTCCTGGAGATTTTTATTTCTTCTGTAGGCCGGGATTATATTGTGGTTTTGTAGTATCAGCGACCCTGTAATGCCATTGATAAAATTGTTTCTAAATTGATTGGAGAGGTTCATAGTTGAAGGTGAGTACGTGGTAATGAGTGGGATATTGGAAGTAAGTGAAATTGGTTTCTTTTTCAGGAAGGTTTTAAGGCCTCTCCTACAGAAGGATCTGGAGTACCCCCTTGTTTTTAGCGCCCGGAAAAGGATTTTAACCGCCTTCCAAAAATCATCCTGGTCTGCAGATTCTGCTAAATCTGAGCAGTTATGATTTAATGAGGCCTGCATTAGGTATGCTTAGGATGGAAGCTGGTCTTATACAGCAGGACGTGCATGTCTGTTTCTTTGAAAAATACTTTAATATCAAGGATCAGATTTTTCTGTTTTTACCTTTAAAAGTGAGGCTGCTGGTGGATTTCATTTTAATTAAATCCCTGTGGTTAAAAATGTTTTTAAAGTCTTCCTCATTGTGGGTCCACACCCCCCAGATGTCATCTAAATACCGGTAGTAGTGCAGCGTTTTTTTAACGCAGGCTTACAGGGCTGAAGCCTTCCATTCAGCCATGAAGATATTTGCATACGCTGGGGCAAATTTAGGCGGAAGGCGGATTGTTGGAGGTGCTCCATCATAATGGGCTGTTAATTTTAATCTCCTATGATATTGTTGGATGTCAAATTTTGTTTGTGGGAGAATGTCCTTATTGGTCACTTTAGTGGGAATAAAATTTAAACCTCGCGTGAGAAAAGAAATTTGTTCCGCCGTAAATTTAACATTTTGAGTTAAATTGATAACTGATTTATTCCCCTCCTGTGGCGGCAGGCTTCTGGGGATAATTATTTTAATGAGCCGCCCAGTGGGCCAGCATATTTTTGGCCGTTTCAGTCGTCCAATGAATATTATCGAGACCAGTGTTTAGCTGTGGGTAGCATGGGAATGCACCTCACCCAGAACCGCATTGTAGGAGTTGAGGTGGGACAGCCGCAGGTTCTCCTTTGTCGGCAGGTTCTTGGAGAAGTTGATCTGTGGAACATAGATCTGACAGGGGAAAGTTATGTTTCCCCAGCTTGATCATGCTCCTGAGTTGTTTGATGGCCGTTTTCTGGATTCTATTGCAAATGCCAAAGGATAGGACGATCCTTTCCACCCTGGTCCTGCAGTGGCGAGGAGGTGGAGGGGCCCACGTCCTGTTCATGCGTGTGCTCCACCTGGTTGAGGGACCCCGTCTGGATGAGGGAGAGCGGGGGAGCATTGGTGCGGTCGTCTCCTTCACCAGAGACATTTCTGGAGGCGGCTGCATTTATGTTGGAGAGTGATCAGGAGTTAGTGCAAGGGTAAATCTTTTTTGTTTTCGATTGGGTTTGGTTCAAGTTACTGTGATTTCTCAAATCCTTTTTCTGTCCTGTATATAATTAGCTTTGGTATTAGGAGTTATATTATTTTGTGTAACAGCACCCTCTTGTGGGTAGAGTTTATTGTTTGACTGGCATTGCGTGCCCTCGTCAGTCTGCTCACCGGTGGCTGATGGGAGGTACGTACCGTACGCAACGTGAGCATTAAGACCGAATTAATGTATTTCACTGTCTGTTGAGGTACACTTGATCATTTCTTTATGTGTAATATTGTAAGGGCATATGGGACGAGTGGTTTTGTGTTTTTAATGTATATTTGAGGTGAATAATGGGACGTTGCAATAGCTAGCTAACCACTTTGCTTTCGTGCATGCGTTGTTAGCTTTCGCACTTGTCTCCACGCGGGTAGCCTATATGTTTCAGTGTTTTTTTTCTTGTATTAGGTTACTGGTTGTGTATGGAGAAGAATCACGTCCATGTTTTTATTTGATTTCTGCAGGTATGTACTTTTATTCTATTTTATTACCATGTTCAGCAAATGTGATGTTCATTCATATGTATTACGCTAGGAAGTCCGACAATTGTGGTGTACTCCTGTAGGTATTTATGTTGTAGTCTATGTGTGAATAGAAGATATATGCAATGTGATCGGAGAGAAAACAGTTTGATCCGGACATTTTTTTCTCCATAGTTATTTTTATTTGTTGTATTTTGTTTTATGCTTTTGAAAGAATGTAATTCAACTGTGAGTCTGCTCACCGGTGGCTGAGGGGAGGTTACTGGTTGTGTACGGAGAAGAATCATGTCCATGTTTTTATTTGATTTCTGCAGAATAAAGTGCCTAAGGGAATGTCAGCGTCCCGTTATCAGTGCACCTCAACACAACGCAGTAGTTGGCGAGGCACAGACCGCGCCGGCTACAGATAGGCTCACAATTTGTTTTGTAACACAGGTTGCTTACAAGTTTGTGTTAAAATAATTCATGGTTTAAAACAGGTGTTATCTCCAGGTGAGTCCACATAATAAAGCTTTTTAATAGAGGTTTTAAGAGACCATGATTAAAAATCATATAAAGTCTTCGTATAAAACCTAAAAAGACCATGATTAAGAAAAACCTGTATATGTGAAAGTTGTTTGTGGATTGCATTCTGGGATGTCAATAATGAAATCCATCTTGTAGTCCTGGGCCAATTGATGGAGCCAATCCTGGAAGATGTGGTCTGCCGTTTTCGTAGTCCATTGCGGGGGTCCCGTGTATCTACTCGGAAGAGGTCCTTCTCGATGGGTTTGAGGACCTCTATAGCATCCTCTCTCAGGTATGTATCAAATTGTTTGTATCGTTTCTGTATATCTGGAGGGATTTCTTTGTAGTTTTGCACAGGTGGCATGATAATGCGTGCCTCCGGGAATGTTCTGGGAGTCTGAACAACCTCCGGAGCTGCTCCTTAATCGTTGTGATTTGTACGTCTACATGGAGGTTGTTTATTCCCACAGAGAGAACTACCAGCTGGACAGAAGAGCAACGACTGAGTTTCTCCAAAACTCCTATAAGATGGTGGATCTTGGCCTTCGGGAAGCTGTCCAATTGGATCTCCTGTTGTGAGTGGGGGGGGGATGTATTGGATATATTTTGATCCGAACACTACAATGGTTTCCACTGGTTTTAGGTTCCAATGGATCGCTTCTTGGGATGTTGTTGGGTGTATCCTGGGACCTGTCGGGATCTCCGATCCCCCCCGAGTTGGTTGATGAGAAGGATCGCCACACGTTGATCAATTCAAAGTCAAAGTTAACTTTTATTTAGAAGAGAAAAAGAGCATGAGCAATTCTCCGCAGATATCTGGCTCTAACTATTGCTTGCAAGCAGGAGGTCCAACACACCAGCACGTATTCGAGCGTTCTGTGTAATGACGTCCGAGCAGTAAAAACGCTGAGTTTTTATACACTTGAAGACAGTTCTTAGCGCCAGTTACGGGAAGCCACAAATCAAGTTGAGATAAGAACACAGGTGAAGCTGAGGGTAACACACAATGCTCCTCTGATCGAAAGTCTGTGAGAATAAGTTAACCCCCTTCCCCAAACACAGCTGCAAACCCTAAATCTTTCTATCTCTACATTTCCGGGTCAACCACTGAGACCCCCACTAGGATGAGTGGGGGGTTCTGGAGAAGACCCAGAATCAGTCGGAATGGGAGCCCTCCAATTCGCCCATTGGAGGTCCACAAGAGCTTGCCTGTCGGCTTCGGTTTGTGCTCCACCACATTAGTGTTTTGAATTTCACCATGGTGGAGCCGGAGTTGTTTTTTATACCTATTTTTGCCGTAGGCGTTCGCCTTTTCAAAGGCCACCTGGCTAAAAGGTAGGTTGTGTAGGCCCACCATAATCACCGCTTGGTAATGTATGTTTAAAATTTCCATATTGTGTTGTATGCTTCTCTCGGTGTTTTCCCTTTATTTTTTTGGAGGCAGTGCTGTCATTGGGGGATGAGGGCCTGATAAATGCAGTCAGTTTGATGACTTGCCTCATCATGCCCCTGGGAGGAACCCCAGAGGCTTGGCTCTCCTCTATAACCTCCAAATGGTGTACGGCTTGAAGTAGTTTGAAGTACTTTTTCTCCTGTTTGTTTTGTTTACAGGTCGCTGCCAGTGAAGGATCTTCTAGGGGGGCCCGAGAGTGGAACACAGTGTCTATGAGACATCAGGTGAAGATGGTAGGTAAAAAAAAAGGGTGGGAAAGGGGAATACAATTTCTCCAAAAGACTAAAAAAGATCCATGTCCGATTTATTCCTTGTATGATGTTAAAACGTGGTCAGAAGTCCAACGGTAGGTATCTGGGGTGAGTATTCAAGACTGTTGTATATAAAATATTTAGTCTGTGTACGAGAATACTACTTTTAACAAGGAATAAAATAAACATTATAAACAGTAAATAAAATGTGTTTTGTAAAAGGAATGTATAATAAAACCTCTTGTATGGTTTCTCTTGGTAGAATTTGATAAAAAATTAACTTTCAGGTTTAATCCAGAGAGAAGCCAAATGGATACACCTTTCCAAGTAAAAGTACCCTAATGATTGTGGGGAGGTCAAGGGGCAAAACAGAGGTCGGCCATTAATAAATGTTTTTGTATTTTTCTCTTTTTTTGGTTTTTGGAGGGTTAGGATTAGGGGTTTGAGGCATCAAATGAAGCTATATTGGCGGTGATTGGGAAAGTAGTCCAGCATCGTTTTCCAGGCTTAATTCGGCCGTTCCCGGCCTCGGGAGGTGTTTGGAGATTTTAGCGGTGGAGACTAAATCCAACGCCCGGATTGATTCCGGGCTTTTCCCTATTTTTCTGAAAATCTATCAAAATAACGTAATTAGAGGGAAGGGGTTAGGATTAGGGTTCGGAACAATGTGGCAAACCCCGTAAATTTCACTCTCATTTTTGTGACTTTGGATTTAGTCTCCAGAGCAAAAATCTCCGAAAGTCCTGATCTCCTCCGGGCTTTACCGTCCGATAGACGAACTTACAGCGGACATCAAGAAACTAGTACCCTCCCGTAGGTAGGAATATATATATATATATATATATATATAATTATATATATATATATATATATATAATTATATATATATATATATATATATATAAATGTTTTATAAATAATTCCTGTTTTTTCAGCGCAACAAACCTCAGAGATGCTGGGCATAGAGGAGCATAACAGCGGCCTATCATCCACAAACAAATGGCGTGGATGAGAAAAACAATCACAACATCAAACGGTAAGTTTACTTATCGGGTTTTTGTAAAGGTCAGAGTTTTTTGTGAATGTAAATGAACAATTGTTCTCAATTAACTTGCCTATTAAAATACAGGTAAAAAGAGATGTTTGTACTCTTGTACTGCTTGCTGTATGCAGTGCATGATAGGTGTGATACATGGCACTAAATTATTGGTTTATCTTGCTTCATTTCACATCCTAGAGCCCTCGCCAAGCTTGTAAATGAAAGGCAGGACAACTGGCATGTCTTCTGTGGGCAGCGGTGGGTGAGTGGGGAGCACGGTCGTCCTCCAATCAGAGTGTTGTCGGTTCGATCCCAGGCTCTGCTAACCCGCATGTCGATGTGTCCTTGGGCAAGACATTTAACCCAACATTGCTCCTGTAGCTGCGACTACAGTGTGTGAATGTTAGTGACTGTTGGGCAGGTGTCACTATGTGTGGTTCTCCTCTCATCAGTGTATGAATGGGTGTGGGAATGGGTGAATGATGTCATGTAGTGTCAGAAGACTAGAAAAGCACTATACAAGTACAGTACCATTTACCATTCCCATTCTTGGAGGCAACATTTGTTTTCTATTACGATCCAAAGTCCATATAACAACAAAATTTACAGCATTTATGTTGATGTATGGACGAGAGCCCGCTTTTACCCGCCTACGTTCCTATTGACCTGCCGGTAAGTTGGTTTCTTTGGGTTTCGTTTTTCTCTTGACTCCCGTAATATGCTGCCATTAATACTTCTGAGAGTATTTATTATTATGCCTTTAAATTGTATACAGAGCTAAAACCCTTAAAGTAGCGCTAGGTCTAATCAATTCGAACCGATCTGTTTATGCAGTGGCAGCAATTTTCGACAAAGGCTCGGTCATGTCACTTTTGTATTCAAGTAACATTTTTATATTTTTTTATTTCAGCTTTCAACAATCACCGTACCAAGTGAAAACAAGTGTGATGTGGTACTTTGGGAACAGCAATAGGCAATGAGATTGCAAATTTAAAAGCAGCAGGCAACATAGAAAAAACAGCCAAGAAAGGCAAAGGCAGGCTCATGCCAAACAGATCTCGTAAACATCACAATGTTTGTGATGAGTTCCTGCTTTATAACATGAGGAAACGAGGCAAAATTGAGCCGGATTTCTCTGGTTCTTATTTAATTAGACATGTCAGTGGCAGGCTTGTCATGTCTCAAGGTCATGCTGATCAAGGTCTGCTTATCGATCCAGTGGGAAATGAGGGTTTATATAAGAGGAAAGTACTGCGAAACTGGATGTTTAGGGTTGAGAAACACATTGATGATCTTTGTATGCCAATCAATTTTACATTCATGTTTAAAGTGTTGATGTAATGATGAAAAGTTTTCATGATACACAATCATTGTGTGTGTGTGTGTATCTTTTTTTTACTGTTTTGACAATTAGAAACTACTTGCAGAAGGCAAAACTGTCGACAACACACACAGAATAATGGACAGTCCAGAAAATGCCACACAACCAACAGCAGGATGCCTGGAACTGTGGCATTTTGGTGTTGGTTAGATCTGGAAGTTTAAACTTCCAAACCGTGATTTATTGAAGCATATCAACTACAATCTGTCAGTCTTTTGCTTTGAAGTACTTAACATCCAAAAGGTGTAAAGGAACAGATTATAGTCAGACTGACAGCAGTCGTCTGTGCAGGCGGTTGAAATCCCACATCGACGGTCCCTCACTGCGTGTCAACCCCCCCATCTTGTCTCTCCTTCATTCCTGTCCTGTCATTAAAGGCATGAAAACCTAAAAAATGTAGCAGATATTGAAAGTACAATCCACCCCTTAAATATGGATGTATATAATGTGATGAATATGATGCCATTCATCCTACAGTGGAGGTGAGGTGATTAGCAGTCTTACATGACTGCATTGAGTAGCGGGAGCTATATTTGATATGGTGTTATTGTGCTATCAAAATATGCTTTTATTTGATGTACAGAGGTAGAAAACCATAAATCTATACAGAGCAGTCGATTTATGCGGCGGTAGCAATTCTCAACAAAGTAGCAAAAATCGACGGAACACCTGCCCTCCAGCATTGTGGACCAGATAGCAATGGACGAGTTGGCAAGTAGTTTTTTGCAGTAACCTCTGCCATATGAAATCACTTTGTCCATTGCCACCGTATCCAAGGGGGGCAAATCCTGCAGGCCCGCCGATAGTTCTCCAAATTATTTCCGTTAGCAAGGGCCGGTTTTAGAGCATCCCTTCTGCTCAAGAATGACTTCCGATGGCCGCAGGATGAGCCATTGGATTGTTAACACATTTTAAGAGGCAAGTAGGACACTTAAGAAAAAGAAAATGTTCTTTCAGTTATTATAGTTTTGGCTTTTTATGCTTTAATCAGAGGACACAAAGACAAGGGGGAGTTTGTTTGCATTAAACAATAGTTTTGCTGTTATTTTCAAATGTGTTCTTTCGTGATCCAGTACTCAAATTCATTCATGATAAATAAGTATAAAAACATGATTCATGAAATATACTTTAAGAGATTAAAATGTAATATTGGAAATAGAACCAACATTTAAGAAGCAGCATGGCTTAAGGTTGAAAGAAAATAACGTTTCGGCCAAATAGCCTTCATAGGACTGCAAGGGGGAAATGACAAACAGGGAACATATATAGAAGAGAGAAGGCAGGAGAGTTTGAGTGAGCGCTTTTGATTGGTTTAAAATCTTCATCACACCTGTATTGGTTATTTCACCTTATGTTTTGTATTATACTAATTAGAGTGGCAATTAGGTCAACAGTCACCCCAATGGAGTGGATGAGGAGAAGACGTAACGGAGAGTTCTTTGAGTCCTTTTGAAAGATTGTGAACATGCAGGCCGGAAGAACAGCTGACTAACATCAGGAAAAACATTGCGTTTTGTATTTCTTTTTAGATATTAAAAAAAAGATTTCTATTGGCCCTAAACTGGCGTCGATGAAGAGCAGGTCCTCTCGCCACAACACAAGATCCAATCACATGCAATGTGTGGTCTTCTAACATAACAAACAAAGCGTGAGTGTTGTATGGTGCTTGGTGTGTCTAAATCTTATCCTTATCTGACCTGGGTCTGCCTGGTTGACACTTTCTGCTTTTCCTCTGGCCTTGGACTCGTCAAGACAGTGACTCCCTAAATGAGCGCTATGGAAGAGCTTTTGATTATCACTTTAATAACAAATCTATTCTATATCCAACTGTAGGGGTAGAATTAAGGGTTTTTGTAATCCAGGCAAAGGCTTGTAGTAAAGGCTGTATACAGTTGTGGATGTGATATTTAAAGGACTTCGATTAGGATTTAAAATTGGAACTCATGATATCCCAAACAATTAAAACTGAACTGGCACAGTTAAGTAACGGTAAGGTGCGGGGCCCTCCTGGAGAGAGCCACGTGGGGGAACTGGCACATGGAGGGGTTATGTTTTTAATAAAATTAAAGGGTTAAAATTAGTTAGAAAACCTTTTTAGCAAAACTTTATAGTTTTAGTATATATACACTATAAACATATAGTCAAGTCTGAAGACAGACTATACCCAATGTATATTTATTAAAATATTCTGGTCCATTGGTAAGTGTGACGGTTTTTTCCTTTTTGGTGAGTTTTTTATTTTTATTTTAATTTTTAATTTAATTTTCGAACATGTATAAAAGGAAAAAAATATATATATATATATAAAAAAAATAGAATAACAAAGAGCTAAGACACAACAAAATAAAAAGAGTTCGAAAAAAAACAGTGGGAAGAGAAGCATGACACTTATTTGATGTCCCACCCCTTTTCAACTGCTCTTCAGCCTGTAACCACACAGAATACTACATAACACACCTACATACACTTCACAAATATCCATACGATACAATCACAAAAACAAACATACACCACATACATATTCCTGCAAACATACACATAACATGTATATATATATATATATACATACACTAATAATAATAATATGTATTTATTTAATAATGAGGATATACCATATACACCATATACAGTGCAAGTATTCACAGCGCTTCACTTTTTCCACATTTTGTTATGTTACATCCTTATTCCAAAATGGATTAAATTCATTATTTCCCTCAACATTCTACATACAACAACCCATAATGACAAAGTGAAAACCTGTCCACCTGTGCTAAATTCAGTTGATTGGACAAGATTGAGAAAGGCACACACCTGTCTATATAAGGTATCACAGTTGACAGTGCATATCAGAGCATAAACCAAGCCATGAAGTCCATGGAATTATCTGTAGACCTCAGAGACAGAATTGTATCAAGGCACAGATCTGGCGAAGGGTACAGAAAGATTTCTGCACCATTGAAAGTCCCAATGAGCACAGTGGCCTCCATCATCCGGAAATGAAAGAAGTTTGGAACTACCAGGACTCTTCCTAGAGTTGGCCAGCCAGACTGAGCGATCGGGGGAGAAGGGCCTTAGTCAGGGAGGTGACCAGGAACCCGACGGTCACTCTGACAGAGCTCCAGTGTTGTTCTATGAAGAGAGGAGAACCTTCCAGAAGGACAACCATCTCTGCAGCACTCCACAAATCAGGCCTGTTTGGTAGGGTGGCCATACGGAAGCCACTCTTCAGTAAAAAGCACATGACCGCCCGCCTGGAGTTTGCAAAAAAGCAACTGAAGGACTCTCAGACCATGAGAAACTAAATTATCTGGTCTGATGAAACAAAGATTGAACTCTTTGGCCTGAAGGCCAAGCGTCATATCTGGAGGAAACCAGGCACTGCTCATCACCTGGCCAGTACCATCCCTGCAGTGAAGCATGGTGGTGGCAGCATCATGCTGTGGGGATGTTTTTCAGCGGGAGGAACTGGGAGACGAGTCAGGATTGAGGGAAAGAGGAATGTAGCAATGTACAGAGACATCCTCGATGAAAACATGCTCCAAAGCGCTCTGGACCTCAGACTGGGGCGACGGTTCATCTTCCAACAGGACAACGTCCTGAAGCACACAGCCAAGATACCAAAGGAGTGGCTTCGGCACAACTCTGTGAATGTCCTCGAGTGGCCCAGCCAGAGCCCTGACTTGAACCCGATTGAACATCTCTGGAGAGATCTGAAAATGGCTGTGCACCGACGCTCCCCATCCAACCTGATGGAACTTGAGAGGTTCTGCAAAGAAGAATGGGAGAAACTGCCCAGAAATAGGTGTGCCACCCTTGTGGAATCATACCCAAGAAGACTTGAGGCTGTAATTGCTGCCAAAGGTGCCTCAACAAAATATTGAGCAAAGGCTGTGAATACTTACGTTTTTGTTCTTTTATTTAACAGATTTGCAAAGAACAGTTTTCACTTTCTTCATGGGTTGTGTGTAGAATGTTGAGGAAAATGATGAATTCAATCCATTTTGGAATAAGGCTGTAACAACAAAATGTGAGAAAAGTGAAGCACTGTGAATACCGGATGCACTGTATACTAATATGTGTATGTATGTGCTGAGTAGTTATACCAGTCACCTCCCCTCTTAATCACAGTAGCTGTTTAAAATCACCAGTTTGAGTCTTTGCATCAGCTCTTTTTGAAGTTTATTCCAGACCTCCACACTACTGACTGAAATGCACATTCTCTTCATGGTGGTTTGAACCCTCAAGGTTCTGAAGTTAACAGTAAACAGTTTTTGCATGTTATCTGGTCAGTTATCAGTTTATTTCTAGCTTTTATACATCAGCAAAGCTGTTGGAAATTCTACTAGATCTGGCAGTTTGAGGAAGCAGGACTGTAAAAATAATAAGCTAGTATGGTCGTGGAATCCTGCCTTATGAACCATTCTGATGGCTCTTTTTTGTAAAGTGCAACATGACTTCATGATTTGTGTCAAATGCTTTTTTTGAGTTCAATAAATATGCCAACTGCAGATTTATTTTTGTCTAAGGAGCTGGTGACTTCTATTAATTCAAGGACTGCCATAGCTGTGGATCTTTGATCTAAATCCCTATTGGCTTTCAGAAAGGAGTTTGTTTTATTAAGGTATACAATCTACCCACATAATTTTGGCAGTAGAGAAACAGGCCTATAATTTGTGAAATGGTGTCTGTCCACAGATTTATAAAGTGGATTGACTTTTGCAATTTATCTTTTCTGGAAATTTACCCACTTGAAATGACAGATGAAAGTCAGGCTGAGTAATTTCCTCAATTACCTTCTTGATTATTGTCATGTCAATGCCATCATAGTCAGTTGACCTTTTTTTTATTTTTACATTTACTGACTATCCCAAATTTCTTTCTCCCACTGCAGTTGGAAACATTGAATCAGTATTTCTGTTGATTTTAATGTTTCATTCAGAGCTCCAGCTGTTGAAGGCTCTGGGATTTTTCGGCCAGTTTGGGTCCCACAATAACAAATATTTATTGAAATTATGAACCAAATCTTTACTGTCCTCCAATTTTCATCATTTGTAAACTGGAAAACTTTTTTTCTTTTCATACATTCCAAATCCCGATCATATTTTTGTTATTTCTATCTAGTAATTCACTGTAGTAATCCTGATTAGCTATTGAGGTAAATAGGTGTGTTCTGGTGATTGCTCAATCCAGTTAATAGAGCTCTTTTTATCGATTGTTCGCTGCTGAGGGGGCCTTTGGTTTGGAGGAGATTGTTCGATCCAGGTTGATTTTCGTTTTTATTTATTTCTTTTCTTCAACAGGCCTTCTCCATGATGCCCTCACACAGCTCTGGCTGCCCCCCGAGTCCATCCTCACAACGAAAGCACAGTCAGAATCTGGATCACCAATCTCTCTGAGAGGAATGGGGAAAAAAGGGGTACAGGAGAGCGGTTAACATTGGGGTTAGGGTGATCAGGATTCGGAATAGTGCCGACCGGAGGCAGTGGTCTAACCTCGATCGAGTCTGGGTTTTTTTTCCCCTTAGTTATACATATTTATTTAATGTGGTATTATTGGTTTGCTTTCACCTTTTTAGTTTAGTCTCCTGCCGGTATCTATAGAAGCCATGGTAAATGGAGACACGTTGTTCCATCTCACGAGGAAGCACGGCATTAAGATTGCCGCGGACCTCTCGTGCAGCGTGGAGGACATCTGGATGGCTTTGGGGGAGAAGGTCGGGCACAGGAGCATTAAGTCTGCCTCTTTCCCTAAACGGCTCCGTGGTCATTTTCCTGGACTAGGTGGCGAAGATGAAACGTGTCGTCGAGACGGGCCTCACGGTGAAATGAAATGTTTGTCCAGGTGTTTCCATTTAACACAACCGGCAACAAAAATTGTGTTGTCTGTATTGAACAGTGGGACATTTGACAAGTTCCTCAGCCGAGAGCTGTCTCGACAGCTGAAGCACAGTGTCTCACCACAGGCACCTGTATATGATCCTTAACAACCAGAATGTGGAGCTCAACCTCCGCTTCCATGTTATGGTAGATGATTATGAATACGTGATTTTTGTGACTGCCTCTCGTTGGCCCCCATTGAAGAGGATTACCGTGGGTGCCTGCCCAAGGCGAGGGGGCCCGGCATCAGCGGGGGAGCCTCCTGCCACTGCTGTAAAAGCTCTGCTGCCAAAAATGGGGAACCTGAATTACATGGATGGATTACAAGCTCCTGTCCAAGGTCTTTGCGTCCAGGCTGAGGAAAGCTATAGTGGAGGTGGCTTCACACTTGTATAGGGACGCTGAGTGTGCTGAAGATAAACTGTGGCCTGTGTGCTCCTTTTTTTTAATGTGTAGAGGAGTCCGGCAGGGTATGTCTGGGATACTCTCCCTGGAACCCCCCCCCCCCCTCATCAGAATAAGCTCTAGCCTGCAGGGGCTGCTTTTAAGCCTAGTTTATGCTTTTCTATAAGTTTTCAGAGAGACTCAAGGACACTCAGACGCAAGAGCCATTTGCGTGCCGTTTCACCCCTCCTTGCGTACATCGACCCATTTTTTTTTTTTTTTCTAGACCAGCGTCAAAAGCTACGCAAGCCTGTGATTCGTCTGCTAACTACATTACGGAGTCTCACATTTCCGGTTTCATAGCAAAATACCGCCATTATTAAAACAAAGATTGTTTACGTGAGAATGAATCAGATTGAAGCGCTTTTGTCGGAAGTCTGGTTGTATAAGTGGTCATATTTACAGTCATTGGCGGACTATAAGGACGCGCGGTTGGCCTCCTATTCATGGCGGGAGATCTGCGCAAACGTCGGTTTGTGTAGAGGGGAACAAAGTTGTGGATGAAAATATGTCCGCGATGCACGGGGCAATAATAAGTCTATGATAAACAAACCAACGACTTCCACGTTACACTCTCGGTGCTCTTCGACAAAAATGTTACTCAACCTGTTGTTCTGGCGTTGAATTGCTTTGCAACACACACAAGACTTTTTTAGAACCATGAATTGCGTCGACACGACATGGGTCAAAACCGACCCGTCAACATGAGATGATGATGATGATGATAAAAGGAATCAGGAAACACTTATTGCCATTTTTGAATTTGACCTGGCGGATGGTGCATAACAGCAGACAGTACGACAATGCAATGGACGACAAGACAACAAAATAAAATATAATTCTAATGGGCTAGTAATATAAGGCTATGGGTTAGTTTATAAATAAAGAAATAAACGTTAAAGTGCACCAGTAAACAGAAAGTGACCGGTGGAATGTCAGTGGGGGACCGGCCTCTGTTGATGAGCCCGACTGCCGACGGGAAGAAACTGTTTGTTTGTGTACCTCACACTGAAAAAGATTAAACATTGGCTCAAATTTTAAAAATTGAGGTAATCGATCACACCTAATATTGTAGTGTTATACAATATAAATAATTAAGTTGATTTGACCTGAAATATCTTCATATAAACTTATTTCTGAAGGTTGAACCAAAGCAATCTAAATTAAAACATTGGTTTTATTACTTTAATGTAAATAATCTACTTTGTTTAAATGAATTTAAAATATTCAGGTTGAACAACTTTAGAATATGGGAGAACTATTCAAGTTGTCTCAAATAAAAATTAAAAAATATGTATTAATACCTTTTTTTTGATTTAAACTTTGAAGCCATTCCTTCAACACATTTATTGTTGAATGAAACATTTTCTTCAACATGGACCCACCCAATGGTCCTTAACATTTTTTTGTTTTACAAACTGCAACCAGGAAATGTCTGCAACTGATTTTTCTCAATCACTACATTTTTTGCAAAATGTATTACCATAGTACTACCTTTTTTAAAAGCAGTCCTTTTCAATAAGTCTTTTTCCCTCAAATGCAACAGCAACAAAAATAACCGCCTAAGCAGTGCACTGGTTTCAGCCACTTGGAGCAGTATATAACACAGTGATACCTTTTCTTGCATTAAATAACTAATTCACGTTGTTTACTGTTATCCTCTCTACCTGTCCCTGTAGTCATGGCCTCCTCATTGCAAATATCGGGCTCATCATTTTCAGCAGGAGACTGGAGCTTCTGAGCGGCAGATAAGCCAAAGAAAAATGATTCGGGGATTTGTGTTTGTTCTCCCGATTACCCACCTGCCCCCCGTGACCAACTCTTAACAGAATGGTGCATTTCATCCATCCGTATGATGCATGATGCAACACTGGTATTTCAGTAGGTTACATTTAAAATTGCCATTTGGGCAAGCCTTAACCCTTATTTTATGTTTAGGGTCAATCTGACCCATTTCAATTTTTGTGTTGACCAAAGTGCAGGTTATCCTTACTTTTTTTCCCACGAAATTTTATGACTTCATTATCTAGGGTCATTAACTGCTGTGCAAAATCTGGACACTTTGATGTGTCGTGGAGTGTCTGCACAGTTTGTATACAAAGATGTTGTGGGTCATTTTTGACCCAGACACAAAGTGGCTGTTCAAATCCAAAATAAACATGTCTTTGATGTACTTTATTATGATTGCCTCTGAATAGCCAATCAGAACCAGGTGTTTATGGAAGAGGGACTTTCTCTCCCCTGTCCTTGTCACTGTTTCAATGCCCTTTCTCTGAGAAATACACCAAAAATTAGCTCCAGACGATTTTCAGCGGAAGTACTATCGCAGCTTGTGAACTGGGATAGTGATGTAGAGGAAGAGATTTCAGAGACGGAGGATCCTTCAGAGCCAGAGGACAATGCTATTGATGATCCAGATTATCAATTTTCCCACGATGAGGATTCAGAGGAGTCTGCCGGTTTCCCTTCATCAGATGAAAAACAAGAAACGTCATCCACAGAGGACATGGACATCTAAAGATGGTAAAATGGTCAACATCACCACACCAAAGCTGAGGCAGATTGTCATCATCTAATGTCATCAAAATGACTCCTGGTCCGACAAGATTTGCTGTCACAAGAGTTGATATTGAATCAGCATTTCAGCTCTTCATATCCCCACCCATAGAGAAGTTAATCCTCAACATGACCAACTTGGAGGGGAGGCGTGTCTTTCAAGAAAAATGGAAGCCACTGGAATTCTGGTGTTGGCTGGGAGTATACAGGTCAAAGGGTGAAGCAACTGCAAGTTTATGGGATGAAGAGAATGGAAGGCCAATCTTCCGAGCAACAATGGCTTGAGACATTTCACATGATCTCTCGTGTGATCCGATTTGACAACCGTGACACCAAAGCTGGTCAACGCGAGAGAGACAAACTTGCAGCAATCAGAGATGTCTGGGATAAATGGGTCGAAATCCTGCCTTTACTGTATAATCCTGGCCCCCATGTTACTGTCGATGAGCGCCTTGTTCCATTCAGAGGACACTCTCCTTTCCGACAGTATATGCCAAGCAAGCCTGCGAAATATGGCATCAATATATGGGCAGCCTGTGATGCAAAATCCAGTTATGCGTGGAACCTGCAGGTATATACTGGAAAGCCACCTGGAGGAGCACCTGAGAAGAATCAGGGAATGCGTGTGGTATTAGAGATGACTGAAGGGCTGCAAGGTCATAAAATCACATGTGACAACTTCTTTACATCCTACCGTCTTGGAGATTAACTTCAGGAGAGAAAGCTGACTATGTTGGGAACAGTCAGAAAAAATAAACCAGAACTTCCCAGTGAGATTTTGAAGATGCAAGGAAAACCTCTGCATTCCTCAATTTGCTTTCACGGACAAAACAACACTTGTTTCTTACTGCCCAAAGAGAAACAAGAATGTTCTTGTGATGAGCACAATGCACAAAGATGCATCTCTGAGCACAAGAGAAGACATGAAGCCACAAATGATCCTGGATTACAACGCCACCAAAGGAGTAGTTGACAAAGTCACAGCAACATATAGCTGCCAGCGCAAGACTGCCCGTTGGCCCTTGGTGGTTTTCTACAACATTGTGGATGTGTCTGCTTACAATGCCTAATGTGCTGTGGATTGAGATCAACCAGCAGTGCCAGCAAACTGTACCGACGTCGACTTTTCCTGGAAGAACTAGGCAAAGCACTCGTCACTCCCAAGATCCAGAACCGGGCCAGGCCAGCTCGAGCCCCAGCAGCTGTCATCACAAAGGTCCAGGGCAGGGCATCTGACCAACCCACAATGGATCCTTTGGATACAGGTGCAAAGAAACGCAAAAGATGCCAAGTCTGTCCCTCCCGAGATGACAGTAAAACAAGTACCTGTTGTGTGAGGTGCAAAAAGCACAGTCACATTCTGTCCATCATGTGGGGAACACTGAAAATGTTGAACATTGAAAACCCGAGGAGAATGGGGCAAGTTAAATGAAAAAAAAGTGTTTGTGACGAAGGAAAACATGATATCAGGAGTTCTTTAATATAGTGTTTGAATTGTATATCTGTTCTTCTCATCTCTTCTTAATGTTTGTTTAATCTAAAATAAAGTTCTTATTGGTTTAACTTCATTTTTGACTGTTTTGAGTGCATTTACACAATTCGGGTCAAAATGACCCGCAACATAATAAACGTATTTTTTTTCTCAACATAATACAAGGGTTAATTGATATGGGGGGGAAGCCCTCAGGGACAGCCCCTTTACATTATAACTCCCGCCCTCCTTGAATCTTTTGCCAAACTCCTCATATACAGTGACTTTGGCCACTGAATCTCCATCTGTTAGAGCGGCCAGAATATTCACTTTGGTCTGTGCTGGTCTCGCACCATTTGTGTCAAACTCCCAGGCCACCACCCTGGGCTGCTCCACCAACACCACACATTGGTGGATTGGCGGGGGGCGAAAATAGGGTGTTGGAGGCTTGGTCATCAAAAGCGTCTTTAAGACCATTCTGAAATATTAAAATAAAGAAAAAGCTATGTAGTAGGTTAGTACACATTATTTTCTAAAACGTTTCTTTTATTTCATATTGTGTTGCCTCATTAGTATATGGTTATCACAAACGTATAAGGTTAATATATTGTATTAAAGAGCATTACGTTTGCCTAAAACGCTAAACTGCATTCAAAAATTGATGACCACTATTTGGAAATCCCTTTTGCTAACCAAGATACTCTATCTAACCGCTAGCTTAAACATTTTAAACCACTCTAGTCACTTAATTGTTTTTGTTAAAAAGGGTTATACAATATAAATACTCAATTCATGTCAGTTATTCTTCATTTTCTTATCTCATTTAGACCGGAACAAACTTACCTCTCTGTCAGCTTTCACAGGACTGAGGCAAATCACCGACTTTTGCTTGCGCGAGACGGACTTTTGCCCGCAAATTTTTTATATGGATTTTTGACAGTTCAAAAGCGCTCCGATGATGTCGGATGTAATGGCTGATGACGTAAGTGTTTGCCTGATACACCGCGTAGGAGCTTAATGTTGCTATTTCCAAAACTAGATTTAACAAGGTAATAGTGTCACAAATTAGTCTCTTATTATGTACTAAAAAAACATTGGTGATTTCATATCATGCCTTAGGAAAACATTACTTAATCAACTTTTCACATTTCAAGAATTAACCACATGTATTGACCATATCTTGTTGTCAATTTATCAGCTTATACTATAGTATCTTGCTGATGATACGAGTGCTCTTAAAGGACAACTATAGATTTAATAAAATGCATTAAGACAGCTGAGGAATTGAGCTTTTGAGGTTTGTTTGGTACAGTTTCTATCGAACCTGGGATTTTGAGAGCGTAATGTTCCTGAATGCATCAATCAAATCTAACGTCACATCAACGCGTCTCCGTCAAATTCGTCTGAAGTCTTGACCGGTAAGTGCCGCGGGTCTAAGGGCTCATAGTTTGGATGGTGTAATGACAGTTATATAGTTGTGAAACAGCGTTGTCGTCCGTTTGTAACCCGTGCAGTATGTGTACACTAAAGAAAGAGTGAAATATTCCCTGTGTATGACAACGCCAAAACGTGGCTAACTACAGCATAGCCGCTAAGCTAGCGGCACATTAGTATGACAAATATGTAACGGTATTAAGTTATGTGCTAAACCGGCATGAATTGGTTAGTTGGGTAACTAACTTGGTTAGCTAACTAACGTTTCAGTTAATATGGATACAGTCTGCGTTAGCCTTTATGTTATCGTAGTTTAACGTTAAGTCACGGGTTCATTTGTGTGCCGTATGAGGGAAATATTTTGTCTATTAGTGTCATAGTTCATTATAAGGAAGGAGGCGATTTAAATTCAAATTCACAAGAGGCTGTACATAAAGTACTGCCTCGAGTACCTCATTACCTCATTATGATAATAGCGACAGATCTGCCAACCAATCACAAGTGATTTTACTTGTTTGAAAGTTGTGGTTTCATCCAATCATGAACAAGGAAACTCAAGCCTGGTCTGCCCACGTGTGGTTTTGCTGCCAATCACGAGTGATTTTATTTGTTAGTAAGTTGTGGTTTCATCCAATAAGGAGTAAGGATATTCAAGCCCGCTCGGCCACCCGCGGTTTCGCTGCATTCATATGCTAATTCGGGCCATTCGCACCTCCGCCAGCTCTCCCCCTACGTCATGGTTCGTTTCCGACAATTTGTGGCACAGACAAACGCGACGTGCGCGGGTTGCAAATTATCGGAAGCCCTCGGAAATCAGGGAGATTTCTGGGCGTTTACGGGGACGAAAATCTCACTTTTCATGCAATGACCGATACAGGAGATCATTCCTGCCCAGTGCAAGAACACTTTACAATAAATCATCCCAGGCTAAATAATGACAATAATAACCCTGTACTGCTGTGATGTTGCTGCTCTTCCTCTTCTCCTTTTACAAATTATTATTATTGTCTCTTTTGGAAGGTTATTCTTTTCATTTTTATTTAATATTTATATCTTATATTTTGTATATAATGTGTATTTATTTTATTCTATTTTCTTCCCTGTACATGCTGCTGTGATACCAAAATGTCCCTCTTGAGGGATCAAATAAAGTATATATATCTACCCTACATTTCCTTGCCGAGACAGACAGGCTTGGGGGTCTGAGGAGTGGAGATTCCATCTGGAACCCGTGTGTCATCCAAAGATGCTACGACGGCTTTAGTTACAATGAGAACAAATTGCATGAACAAACAATGTGGAACACTTCCTCAGACCCAGGATAAAGGCTGTATGTCTAACAACTATTTCAGTTATTGTTTTATGCAAAAGTGCTAGTACAATGTTATTTAACAACCATAATTAAGAAATGACAAAGGGTTTATACATTTCATAAATCTGTAATTTCATACTCGCGTGAAGGATTTCCTGTAGAGTTCCTAGAACTCGCTACAGCTCCCTTTTGAAATTGTGTTGTCATCAGTTGAAACATCTATAAGATATGACATTATGACGGTTTGGAGGTTTATTAAAAGCGTTCAGATAGCATGAATAAGAAGTTTATTTTTTCAACAGCACACAGGACTACATCATTTGAATGGTACTGCACAAGATAAACTCACTTAGGACAAAATCCCTAAAAACGGTACGCTTTCTGACTCTTACAGCCATTTCCTGGGAAAATAAAGAAATGGTTAATGAGGATTTCTCTAAAATTATTTCTGTCAATTTGCACGGATTTTATCGGAATAATTTCGTTACCCCAAATAACTAACTTTATGCGTATGGTAAACACACTGCTTTTCGCCTTCTCCATGGGGCTTCTGACATAGTTTATGTCTAGGAGCTTTTAGTTTGCAGGGACGCTCAAAAAAGTACCATTGGATCTTCTCTCCAACACAAAAGGCGTAACTGTCATCCTTCAGGAGAAAGCAGCAGTCGCGTGTTTTGGTAGAAACATAGCAGCCCTTCGGTTTCTGCCGCCCTGTGTGCCTTTGATGATTTTCCATCTCAGCCAATCTTTTTGTCACCTGGGAAATTGGGTTTTTGCTGTTGCTCACCATCTTCTTTAATTCCTGTAGGTGATTCTCAAATGGGAAGGATGACACATCGTTCAATGAACACTTGAAGTGTGTAACATCCTCAGGCAAATGCTGCACACTGTGGACATTGGACCCACGTTCACTATCTACATACGAGAATTCACTGTTGTCCACGAAGTGCTTGAGGAGGGTGGAAGCATAACCAAGATATGCCTCCCTCTTCTGAAAATCTGACTCCAGGAGAATTGACATGCCCACAGTCAATGAGAGGAAATGCTCATAGAAGTTGTCCAATGAGAGATGAGCAAGATGTCCCGCAGAACCACAGGCCCTGTGTACAACAGGAACTGGGGGATCGATTTCGGTCAAAGAACGAGGTGGCCTTGCAAACTGTTGGCATGGCACCCTGCAGCCTTATCATGCGTTGAGAGATTTCCTGCCTCAGTATTGGTGCCAGCCTGCAGTTCAAGTCCACGCAGATAAATGAGCAATCTTTTTACCACACCAAGACTTGGGTGCATATAGTCCAAGGCAAAAAACACAGAGGACTCCAGCACTGATGAGAGGTGATTTTTTTTTTTTCTGATGGCCTGCATAAAGGACTCGATCAAAAGCTGTATCTGACCTGGACTCAAATGTCTTTGGAGAGGTAGGTGACCCTTCTCTGGACAGTGATGGCAGTTGCCACACACCTCTCAAATCCTTATAATCCATTATGCCCAGTAAAGCACTTTAAGAAAGCCCTTGCAGGAGCATCGCAAGACGGCCTGATAAACTTAACCATTTTGCTCCAGAGACTTAATTTCCTCGATTAAGTCCTGTAAATATTCAGTGACTTCTGCAGGCTTTTCTTTAGCACAAAACAGTGCTACCAGGAATGGTTTGGCATTTTGGAATGAAGCCAATATAGGCCAAAACTGCAATTTGGATGATTTAAAAAGAGGAACGCCGTCTACATTTAAAACTAACTCAATATCTCCTTTGAAATTTGGACACTGTGTTAAGTGTTGCAAGATGCCCCTCTCTAGGCCATAATATAAATATTGTACAAGTTACTGCCCGTGGGGTGGAAAGCAGTGTGCGAGCATCTTTGGGAAGGTGACACCCATGTTTTCTTAGAACAAGGAGAAGTTCGTTGACATTTCTGTGTTTTGTTTTGTGTTGGTAGCTAAATCGTTAGCTAAATTTGGATCTTCATCCCCAGAATCAGATTCTGTAACAACAAGATCTGGTTTTGAGTCATTTAAATCTGGATACTCTGTATATCCAAAATCAGCTGCATCGCTCTCTGTGTCACTTGAGTCTTCTGCTGGTGTGTAGGGAAGTAAGAAACGGCACGTGCAGATGTGGCTGATTCCTCTGTTACCAAAGTGTTGGAACCCTCATTTACCAATGAACCCCCTAGTGCAAAAGCTCCTACTAGTCCATCATCAGTTGGGTTTGCAGTAGCTAAAGCGTCAATTTTTGCTTCACGCTCCCGCCATTTTTTCAAATAATTTGAATCCATGATGTAGACGTGTAATTCAAGTTAATTTAAACAAAGTACATTCATGTTGTCAATGTGCACGTTGTCTCAGTTAGTGTCAATATGGAATTCACCTGTAAATACATAAGTAACTAACATTTTACAATTTATCTAAATGTTGGTGATTACATAGGCAAGGCAATTTTATTTGTATAGCGCTTTTCATACACAAGGCAGACTCAAAGTGCTTCACATTATAACATTTGATACAATAAAGTGAAATAAAATGCAGGAATTAAAAGACAATTAAAAACAGCAAATAAAATTTAAATTTAAATTGTTTAATTAAAAGCAGAGGTTAAAATTGCAATGTAGGCCAAATTTAGCAGAAGGCGAAGCTGAACATAAAAGTTTTCAGTTTTGTTTTAAACGTGGTCAGAGTTGGGGCAAGTCTTAAATCTTCAGGAAGTTTATTCCAGCTGTTTGTTGCGTAGTAACTAAATGATGCTTTCCCATGATTTGTATTTACTCTGGGAATCACTAACAGATTGGTGTCAGAAGATCTTGGTGATCTTGAAGGCTTATGTAGTAGAAGAATATCAGTGATATACTTTGGCCCTAAACCATGTAGTGATTTATAGAAGATACCCCTAAACATTCTTTTAATTAAAAGGCGTTGGCTCGAATAAATGTAGTATTTACTTTGGGACCCTATTCTAATTAAATCTAGTTATATTCTAGAACTTTGATACAACTAAATCCTGAGTACACTTAAGAATGTGTTGGTGTTAGTTACTATTAGTAACAATTGTTGTTACATTATAAACAACATCAATACTCGTATGTATCTTGTTACATTTTCAGCTTTTTACACAGTATCATACTTTATCATTTTTGCTTCAAGCATGTGTTGGCCCTTTTGTTTACACACCACAACATGTTGAATTCATTCCTCCCTCCATCCAATCTGTATTTAGCCCCCCTCACTTTACGAAGTGTGTTTTCGATATAAAAAGGGCAAGTCAAAATTTTTGTATGCGTACTGCGTGAAACCAAACACACCAAAAATATGTTGGGATGTTTAGTTTTTGTCCTGGGCAACATGCTGAACGCTAGCATACTCCAAGCTAGCATGCTACAAGCGAGTATGCTACCTGCGTTCACGCCAACTCTCAAGTGTCCTGTATTTGACCCTGACGTGCAAAGAGCAGCATGATACAAAATGTTGCTTTGCAGCTGTGTCCTGAGAAGGTCGATCTCATAGAAGCTTCAAAACAAAGGACTTCTGTTCATGGCCTTAGTTCATATCTTATTCAGTACAAAAGTTCCGGATCCACGTTTTTACTTTGTCAGTTAATTATGATTTGCAGCGGCCACTGAGGAGGATCTTGTGTGTGTGTTACCCTCAGCTTCACCTGGGTTCTTATCTCAACCGACTTTGTAGCTTCTCGTAACTGGCACGGAGAATGTCCTTCACATGTGTATAAAAACTCAGCATTCTTACTGCTCGGAGAAGTCATTACACCGAGCGCTGAGATACGTGCTGGTGTGTTGGACCTCCTGCTTGCAAGCAATAGTTAGAGCCAGATATCTGCGGAGAATTGCTCATGTAATCTTTTTCTCTTCTAAATAAATGTTAACTTTTGACTTTAATTGATCAACGTGCTGCGATTCTTCTCATCAACCAACTCGGGGGGATCGGAGATCCTGACACGGCCCACCTGCAGTACCTTCGCGGCCCACACTTTACCTAGTTAGCACAAGACGTAATTTCAACGTTCGAAATCGGGTTGAAATGAGGTGTGAACTGAGGTGAAGACCTCATTTCAACGTCTTTTCAACCGAAACATCAACGTGCCAGAAAACGTCAATTTGTTGATGAATGTGTCATGTTGTAACATAAGGTTGAAAGAGAAACGATATTAACATTAAGATTTTCATAATAATTAATGAACTGGTCAGCGAAATTGGGTCTACGCGAAGACGTGATTTCAACGTATTTAATATTTAACTTAAAACGTCATAAATATGAAACTATGGACTGTGTGTTGTTAATAAGATGCTTTTAAGACATAATAATGCAGGCATTTTCAACCATTACTTGTAAATACATAACTCCGCTCACATCTGTAACACTCATGCGCGAATTCTCAGAGCTTGATCGGATTCAGCACGAGGGGAAGTTTCAACGGAACGACGGACGTGTCTTATGACGCAGTTATCAAGAAACTAATACTGTAAGTACGTGAGTGTTGACTAGGCACACCTGGAACTATAACCAGTATCTGTGCTGTCCATTCTAGACTGTTCTTTCTGATAAACTAGTGTCAGGATCTCCGATCCCCACGAGTTGGTTGATGAGAAGAATCGCAGCACGTTGATCAATTAAGTTCAAAAGTTAACATTTATTTAGAAGAGAAAAAGATTACATGAGCAATTCTCCGCAGATATCTGGCTCTAACTATTGCTTGCAAGCAGGAGGTCCAACACACCAGCACGTGTCTCCGAGCAGTGAAAACGCTGAGTTTTTATACACATGTGAAGAACATTCTCCGTGCCAGTTACGAGAAGCTACAAAGCAGGTTAAGATAAGAACCCAGGTGAAGATGAGGGTAGCGCACACACACACACACCCAAGATCCTCCTCAGTGGCCGGTGCAAATCATAATTAATTGACGTAAAGTAAAAACATGGATCCGGAACGAAAGCTCCAAATAAGATATGAACCAAGGCCATGAACAGGAGTCCTTTGTTTTGAAGCTTCTACGAGATTGAGTTAACCGCCCTCCCTTCTCAGTGCCCTTGGCAGGCAGCGTGGCTGGAGAGCAGCAGAGACCCTGAAAGCACCGTTCTTAAGGTAATTTAATCATCCCTAGTTTATGTTTTAAACAGAGTTGTGATTAAAAGTTTGGGTGGGCCACAACATTTTTCAAATTTGGGAACCGCTGCGCTAGTGGACACATGTTTGAGGTGTGGATTCTGTGTAACTCGCTGTCCTGTCTCTGCCCTGTTCAGCAGCTCATTAATGAACCCAGGTGCACCGTTGCCGTGGATACTCACACACACACTTTCTGTCAACAGACCAACAGCATGAAACCCCTCGCTTTTTGGCGTCTTTGGACTGAACCGTTGGGTTTCTAATTGACAACAAGGAAACCACTTGAGACTTCACAACAGCTTTGATTACATTACATCATTTAGCGGACACTTTTATCCAAAGCAACTTACATTACATTTTTAACCCATGGCTTTTACATTTTACATGACAGGAGCTTTTATACATCTCTGAAGGTTCGAGGAAGAGGGAAAGGGAAGACCCTCACACCCCCCCCCTACACAAAAGGGGGATTAGTGGTAACCAGATGTTTTTTGGGAATATCCGTGACCCTCTCTTAATGGGACCTAGTCAATCATATTCGACAGACCGATCTGGACGGAAGGGGAGAAGAACAGGATACGGTCTGTCCAGGCCCCAGCTGGAAAACTGGATGCCATCGTGGACTTGGTCATGTCACGAGTTTCCCAAGAAAGATCCAATACGAGTTCTTGAGACACTCACAATATGCAGCTCAACAAATTCTCCCCCGACAGAGAGCTTTGCCTTCCGGCTCATCTCTTTTTGTCACAACGGTGCGGTAAAGCGAGTGCAATAGCGCCCCTGCTGCTCCGATTCTCAAACTCACACTCCATCTTCCCCTCACTCGTGAACAAGACCCCGAGGTACTTTAACTCCTTCACTTGGGGTAAGGACACATTCCCTATCTGGAGTAGGCAATCAATCGGTTATAATACAGTTTAGAGCAAATTGGCTGAACTGTAAGTGATTGAGTATCTTCATGTGGTAGAAACAAAGAATTAAAACAGAAAATGTTTACTCACAGGTCTGCACATACTTTGAAGGAAAAATGGTCAAGATGGGCCTTCCCAGCTCCTCATCTTCATCCTTCGCTGTGATGTAAACATACATCGATAAAAATGTCATTAAATGAACATCTGAAGTGCAAACATGATGGAGTGCATCTCCTGTGTGTACGGAGGAGCCAGAGGGAGGAGGCTGCTGCTTCTGAAGATACTCCTGGAGTTTGTGCATCTTCGTACCTGGAGCGCAGCTCTTCTTCAGGGTGAAGGCTGCAGAGCCGTCATCCCTGCTGTCCCACATCTCTCGCCAAGAGCAGCATTTACCTGCCATGACAAAGAGCTGTGGGAAACCAGGAGGAGGGGCCGAGCCAAGACGGGGCATCAGGTTGGGGGAGGTTATAGAGGGGGTGTATTACCCAGTGCAGGGGCTGCAACCGGCTGCCAATTGGCATTGGGAACACCTGCAGCCAATCAACCCAATTAAGAGGGGACTCATATAGAGGGTGGCTGAACGGCAGAAGAGGAGAAGGAAGGGCACCGTCAGCATGGGAGATGACGAGCTGGAATTATCGCCTTTTTCATTATTATTTTTTTATTATTGCCTCTCCTCTGTTTTTCCCCAGGACGAATTATTGAGGACCTGAGACCCCGACTGGGAGGAACTTTGTGTTGTTTTGACCCCCGCCCCTTCCCCGAAGTTACCAATTAAAAGGATCTTTATTTTATTATCTGACGAGTGTGTCCATTTCTGAAATCTCGCCTCCACGCCCCCCCGGTCTGCCACAGAGCACATGTTAAGTGTATTGAAGTGTCTTCTCAGGAAAAGCCTCTTCACTTCTCAGTTCTTCTGTTACACTATGCAATAAACAACATGACCATATTTGACTGTGTATATATATATATATATATATATATATATATATATATATATATATATATATATATAATTACACACCACAACCTGCTGTAAACACTGTATTTATAAGTAGAAATCCTTCATTCAAATAACGTAATCAAAGTCCACAGAGTAAGTCGTAACGCAATATATATCAGATAGTATCATAATCTTTGAGGCATTAATGTGTTTACATTTGACTGACTAAACATTGCTGGTGGTTTAAATATATAATAAGATCCCAATTTATTAGTTGAGTAATGTTACATCTGTGATATGCAACTAGTAAATAATGCAGCCAAACACATGTGTACACAACTATAAACTAACAGGTGACGCAAGACTAACATAAATGCATTTATAGGATGTGACGCTTGTACTAAAGAATTTATGGCTAAAGACGTTTGGATTTTTATGACTGTCTGGACGCTCCTCTGGAAAGAAGAATAGCCACAAGAAGGAAGTCTGCTCCGTGGTATAACCCTCAAACACGGAACCTAAAGCAAACTGTGCGGAAACTTAAATGATTATGGCGTTCCACCAAATCAGAAGGATCTAGGCTAGTTTGGCAAGACAGCCTTAAAACGTATAAGAAGGCTCTCCGTAACGCAAGAGCATCTTATTACTCATCATTAATAGAGAAAAATAAAAACAACTGCAGGTTTCTCTTCAGCACTGTAGCCCGACTGACAGTCACAGCTCTGTCGAGCCATGTATCCCTTTGGACCTCACTAGTAACAGCTTCATGAATTTCTACAATGAGAAGATTCTGACTATCAAAGAGAAAACTGATGGTCTCCCGCCTTCAACCAGTGCCGACCTGTCCTCCGATGTAGGAACCTTGGATGCAGCAGTGGGCCCTGATGCCTGTTTGGATGCCTTCTCTTCCATCAACCTTGATCAACTGACTTCTTTATTTTCAAAGTCTAAATCTTCTACTTGTCTCTTGGATCCGATTCCAACTAAGCTGCTTAAGGAAGTTTTTCCTTTAGTTAGCACATCCTTATTTGATATTATGAATCTGTCTTTGTTGACAGGACATGTACCACAGTCCTTCAAGGTAGCTGTAATTAAACCTCTTCTTAAGAAACCTACTCTTGCTCCAGAGGTGTTTGCTAACTACAGATACTAAGATCCTTGAAATCCATCGCAAATCAATTATGTGACTTTCTACAAAACAATGCTTCATTCGAGGATTTCCAGTCAGGATTTCGAATGCATCATAGTACAGAAACCGCACTGGTGAAAATTACGAATGATCTTCTACTTGCATCGGACCAAGGACTCATCTCTTGTCTTTCTGGACCTCAGTGCCGCATTTGATACCATAGACCATTGTCTTGTTTCAGAGACTAGAACATTTGATTGGTATCAAAGGAACTGCACTCAGCTGGTTTAAATCCTACTTATCGGATCGATCCCAGTTTGCTTGTATCCGGTGAATCCTCAAAGATGGGGGTACAATGGGGTACAGCAGCAAGCGCTGCGCATTTATCTGAATCATTTTTATAGATAGCCTGACGGAGAATGTCCGAGAAACGCTATACATCCGGGTAAATGCTTGGCCCAAAGATTCAAAGATGGCCAAAGATTTAATCACATCCGTAGTAATTTAGCACCACCATAGAGAATGAATGGGATTTGGTTTAGGGATTTTAAGGCGGTGGTGCCAATGATATAGATACGCAATCAGTGAAGTCTGACTCGTCTTCCACTTCCTTACGCATTACTGCAGAGAGAGAGGTACCATATTTAATGGCCAAAGTTGAAAAATTGCAAGAAAAGCATGACATTGAAGAGTGGGAAAAATGCTTCTAAAAAGAAGAGAAACATTGGAATTAAATACAGAGCTAAAAGCTACTATTGCAAAAATAAACTATCTAAGCCAAAAAAAGGCTGAAATGTCCACGCTTAGCCATGTGCTACTGTTTGAAGCCCCATTTGAGAAACCTGTGTTAGGTGCAGAGGCCCCTGAAGTCACAACTGGTGGATCAGTGTCTGCAGATACATAAATGGATAAAGAGTAAGTTTGTTTTATTCTTATATGGACGCTCCAGTAGTTTGGAGCAAAACAAGCGCTCCAGGGCAATTTCCCAGGTTTGATCAATCGGCGAAGTCACTTCGCAAATCAAACCAGTGGAAATATCCACTGGTGGCGAAACAAAGCTTATGAGTTGAGAGAAGAGCACCATCACAGAATTGTCATTTTAGATCTCATATTGAGTTTCCCCCCCCCTAGACCCGGGTAAAGGCTGGGTTAGGTCTCCCTCTGGTGGATCTGGGAGAGGTTGGCATTTGCACGCACCTGTCACTGTTCCCGTAATCTCACACATGCACCGGATCTACAATCACCAGGGTATAAGAGGGAGAGACTGACAACCAGCCGACGTCGGATCGTTACCTGAGTTATCGAGTCAAGCCGAGAGCTGTTTGTTGTTTTTGTTTCATGTCAGTCAGTGTCCCGTAACTTACCTCTCGTTTCACCTCCTCTGTTCCAGTTGTACCTGTCTGTTCCTGCACGTTGGATTATCACTGGCCACGTACACCATCTGGGAAATCGTCACCTGATTCACCTGCAGTCCTCACGCCCGTTCCTGCTGCTCATCTACCATCGTATCATTCAATAAAACAGATGTTGTTCACTCGCTATCTGACTCCCGTGTCGTTTTGTTCTGCGTTTGGGTTCAGCCTCACTACAACCCTGACACATGTTTTATTGAAAAACAAGCTCACATAGCAGGGGACCCACTCTTCGGTGACCTCCAAGATCAGTTAGCAAGTAGAGTGAAGCCTAGATCCCCTGACAAGTCACAGGTCTCAACGTTACGTGGCACTACGTTACGTAGCTTTGCCACAAGTGTTGCCGAAAGAACAACTGAGACTGAACCACTATGTCCCCCTTCTGTAAATGTAAACACACATTGGACTTCTTAAAGAGCACACATAGAAACAAGCTCAGCTTTCTAAAAAACTAGGGCATATACTTTGGTTGTCTCTCCACGGGACACATCAGTAGAGACAAAAGGCAAAGGGTGTCTAACCTGTAGTCTGCAAGCAAGCTCACCCAAGTGCCCTGCACATAAATAGTAAGCATGGCCCAGTCAAAGAGGAACTTTGGCGTGATCGGTGGTGCGTCAGCAGAGTTATGTCACTGTTCTGCCCGTCGTCCCAGTTCAGGTTAAGGCAGCAAAGGGAAGCCAGGTTCTGCAAGTTTATGCTCTCCTGGATCTTGGATCCACGGCTACCTTCTGCTCCGAGGCCCTCATGTCTCAACTCAATCGGAAGGGTAAAAACACACACATTCAGCTAAGTATAATGAATAAGAAACAACTTGTTCCAACTCCATGTGGTATCGGGAATAGAAGTTTCGGCACTGGACAGCGACAACTTCTTACCTCTTCCTGACGTTTTTACTCAGAGAAATGCCAGTTACAGGGAACAATATTCTCGAGCAAAAGGACTTGGAACCATGGGCTTATCTAAGCACAGTCAAACTTCCCCGTATTAGTGCTAAGGTGGAATTGATGGACACTATTGGAACCATGGGAGATTATAAATAGTCAAGACGAAGGCTCCTACGCAGTAAGAACCTTTATTGGGATGGGTTGTAAATGGACCATTGAGATGTGGTGGTGGTGCTGTGAATGTGATTGTAAATAGGATATCCGTTGCAAGTTTGGAAGAGCTTCTGATCTCACCGTACAATCAAGATTTTAACGAAGTAGCGCACCAGAAAAAGACTGAATTGTCTATCGAAGACAAAAGGTTTTTAGAAATAGCCAGAGGGGCTGTACAAGTAGATGGAAATTACAGTCTAAAGCTACCCTTCAGAGAAGCTAATGTCAGCTTGCCCAATAGCTGCCAAATTGCAGAGCAGCGCCTAACGGAGCTTAAAGAGGAAAATGAGCAAAGACCAGCAGTACAAGCAGGAATATGTTGCGTTCACGAGTGATGTGTTGAACAATTATGCAGAAGAGGTCCCGCAGGAAGAGTTGACAGACAATAGGAAAGGTTTGGTACATACCACACCATGGGATGTACCACCCCGCAAAGCAAAAACTTTGAGTCGTTTTTGACTGTGCAGCCTCCTACAAGGGCGTATCCCTCAACAGTAAGTTACGGCAGGGTCCTGATCTGGCTAACTCTCTTGTAGGAGTAATTTTAAGATTTCGCAAAGAGCCCATTGGAATTACGGCAGACATTAAGTCAATATTCCATCAGGTTAGAGTGAGAAAATCAGATGTGAACTACTTGCGCTTCTTGTGGTGGACACAAGGTGAAATCAGTCAAACCCCAAAAGAGTACCGTATGTTAGTGCACATATTTGGCGCCATGTCTTCCCCAAGCTGTGCAAATTTTGCATTACAAAAAACAGCTGATGATAATGAAAGCTCCGTTCAGACCTTTCAGCTCACTCAGTGGGTAAGCAATAGCCGGGAGGGTCTAGCCCCAGGAACAAGGAGAAGAAAGTAAGGACGTTGGATCTTGACAAAGACCGCCTTCCCATTGAAACAGCCCTGGGATTGCAGTGGCGTGTGGACTCTGATCATTTTCTGTTTAACAGCTATCTTAGCCAGAAGCCACACACCCGAAGAGGTATGCTCTCTATTGTAAGCTCAATCTTTGATCCGCTTGGCTTTCTAGCCCCGCTGATTCTCCCAGCCAAGCAGTTACTACAGTAGCTCTGCCAGAGAGGCTTTGGATGGGACGAACCCTTGCCCCAAGGTATATTGGGTCAGTGGATTGACTGGTTAAACAGTCTAAACAGTATTAAGAGCTTCAGAGTTGCATGTTGTATGAAGCCTAATCTCTACGGAAAACTAAAACGTGCCCAACTGCATCACTTTGCTGATGCTAGTGAATATGGTTACGGCTCAGAGAGCTACATTCGGCAGGTTGATGTTCTGGATGTGGTGCATGTTGACTTTGTCCTAGGAAAATCCAGAGTCCTCCCTTTAAAGTCAGTCACAATACCGCGCTTGGAGTAGGCGGCTGCAACACTGTTTGTAAAGGTGGATGAAAGAAGAAGCTGAAAGAATTACACCTTGACATTAGACCCTCAGTCTTTTGGACGGATAGCCAGACAGTGCTAAAATACATTGGAAATGACAAAACCAGATTCAAGACTTTCGTAGCCAACAGGGTTTTATTGATTCGTGACAACACAGACCGGTCTCAATGGAGGCATGTAAGCAGCAAAGACAAGCCCGCCGATGACTCCTCAAGAGGATTGAGTGCAGTCAAATTAATGCAAAGTAGATGGATACATGTCCCGGAGTTCCTATGGAATGCTGAAGAAAGTTGGCCAGTGAAGGACGCAATGGGCTCTGAGGCAGCGTTATAAGATAATGGTAAATGGACTGTACTTGTATAGCGCTTTTCTAGTCTTCCGACCACTCAAAGCGCTTTAACACTACATGACATCATTCACCCATTCACACCCATTCATACACTGATGACAGGAGAACCATACACCGTGACACCTGCCCATCAGTAACTAACATTCACACACCGTAGTCGCAGCTACAGGAGCAATGTTGGGTTAAGTGTCTTGCTCAAGGACACATCGACATGCGGGTTAGCAGAGCCTGGGATCGAACAGACAACCCTCTGATTGACAACCGTGCTCCCCACTCACCCACAGTCGCCCAGTCGCCAAATAATCCAGACGTTAAGAAAACCACTGCTGTATATTTCCCCGGTCCCCAGTCCCGGACAATGTGCCCCTCTCTTCCGCATCCATGGCAAGTCTTTGGGGCCCCACACGTGGCCACGCTGTGTCCCCTTCCACCACAGCTCCGGCATCGACCTTCGGTGCTTCCCGTCGCCATGTGCCCAAAACTGTGCATTCTGTCGCTAAGTGGCCCAAACTGCGGCATTGTCTGCAGAAGCTGGGTTGACCGGAGTAAAAGAGGAAACCCCTGTCTTCTCCAATACTGAAATAGGCTGGTGGACCGCATCCGCCGGGATTGTCTTCTAGGAGAACCTTGAATTGTCTCCGCCCTGACCAGATGCCGAAACTGTCCCTCAGGTATCTCACAGCAGACTCCACCTTCCCATACCTTGCCAACCAGGATATGTACAACCCCACGTATGGGTTGTACATATGGACCATTATGATCTTCCAAGTTCTTCTTGCAGAGAGCCTCGACCTGGAACTTTGAAAAGGGCTCTTCTGCCACCTTTTCCCTCGCTGTCTCCATCACTTTCTCGTACAAAGCTTGGCTGTGTGGAGTCAAGTCAGAAGAACCTCCCGCTGCATTCCACTGCAGACAGTACACCTGGGCCAGATCTAACTCCAGTGCTCCCACTATGACAGTGCTCACAAACCATTCTCTTTTTCCATGCTTCTCATCCTGTTGCCTTCCAAATAAACCGTACGGAGTTCCTCAGTCCTGTAGACATGATGGCCTATCTTAGGACGGGACTTAAACCGTTATATCCACCAAGCTCCACACACTGCACAGCTTAAGCATCCAAGAAAAGATTTATTTTATTTTATTAATATTACATGTCATTTAGCTGACGCTTTTATCCAAAGCGACGTACAATAAGTGCATTCAACCATAGGGTACAAACTCAGGAGAACAAGAAACAAGAAAGTGCAATTTCCTCAAATAAGCCAATTTACAATTTGCTATAGATGAGTGACGTTACAAGTACAATTTTTAAGTGCTACAATTTGTTAGTCTTTAGTCGAGGTAGAGTCTGAAGAGGTGTGTCTTTAGTTTGCGGCGGAAGATGTGAAGGCTCTCTGCGGTCCTGGTGTCTTCAGAAAGCTTGTTCCACCATTTTGGCGCAAGGACAGCGAAGAGTCGAGACCTAGTCGAGTGTTTTGCTTTCAGTGAGGGAGGGACGAGTAGTTTTGCAGATGCAGAGCGGAGAGTGCGGGTTGGGATGTAGGGTTTGACCATGTCCTGGATGTAAGCTGGACCCGATACATTCACAGCATGGTACGTGAGCACCAATGTTTTGAACTGAATGCGGGCGGCCACCGGTAGCCAGTGAAGAGAGCGGAGGAGTGGAGTAGTGTGGGAGAATTTCGGAAGGTTGAAGACCAGTCGAGCTGCTGCATTCTGAATGAGCTGCAGAGGTCGAATGGCGGTGGCAGGGAGACCTGCCAGGAGGGAGTTGCAGTAATCCAGGCGGGAGATGACAAGAGCCTGAATCAGTACCTGCGCTGCCTTCTGAGTGAGAAGGGGACGTATTTTCCTGATATTGTAGAGCGTGTATCTACAGGATCGCGTTGTCGCGGCAATGTTGGGAGTCAGGGAGAGTTGGCTGTCGAGTGTGACGCCGAGGTTCTTAGCGGTCGAGGTGGGCGTTAGTACGGAGTTCCCAAATTTGACTGTCAGGTCCTGGGTAAGCGAATCTTTTCCGGGAAAGAGAAGTAGTTCAGTCTTGTCGGGGTTGATTTTCAGATGGTGGGCGGACATCCACTGAGAGATGTCAGTTAGACAGGCAGAGATCCGAGCCGCCACCTGGGTGTCCCGAGTGAGGGAAGGAGAGAATTAGTTGGGTGTCATCGGCATAGCTGTGGTAAGAGAAGCCATGCGAGCGAATGACAGCGCCAAGATAGTTTGTGTAAAGCGAAAACAGGAGGGGACCCTGCACGGAACCCTGAGGAACTCCAGTAGTAAGAGGACAAGGTTCCGACACAGATCCTCGCCAGGTTACCCGGTAGGTGCGACCATCGAGGTAGGACGAGAGAAGGGAGAGAGCAGAGCCTGTGACACCAAGTTCCTGAAGGGAGGAAATAAGGATCTGGTGGTTGACCGTGTCAAATGCAGCAGAGAGGTCCAGAAGGATGAGGACAGAGGAGAGAGAGGCGGCTCTAGCAGTGTGGAGTTGCTCAGAGACAGCAAGGAGAGCAGTCTCTGTGGAGTGGCCTGCCTTGAAACCTGACTGGTGGGGGTCAAGGAGGTTGTTACATTATGAAAAAGATCTTTACACAATACAAACTCATATCTGTGGTTATGTCTCTTCACAATACATCAACACAACAAACACACAAAAGCATACAAACTCATCTGTAGTTCGGTCTTCTCACAATACATCAACAAATCAAACACAAATGAAAACTTTCAGGGATGAGATCAATCTACCTAGCCCCAAGGAACCCCCCTTAACCCAAGTCCTCCCTTCCACCTCTCCAAGGCGGCATGCTTCACCCACCTGATGTCCATCATCATTCTCCCCTTCAACACCAGCTAGATCCTCTTCACTACCCCCTCCACGCTAACTTCCTTGTTGTTGTTCACCAGGTCTTGCCTCGCCCGTCACAGGCCCCTCTTGATGAGGCTCACAATTAGCCATGTGAGGATCATTGTCCTTCCCAAGCTCACACCTTTTTTTTCACCACACTCCAAGTTAAATGAAACCCTGGGACCAACTGTACTAGCCATTTATTTGCCCTTGCCCACACCACACTTGCAAAAGTACAGTCCCACATTACATGTTTTATGGTCTTATCATGTAGACATCCCACCCTCGGGCATGCGGGGGCTCAAGTCAAACCATGCCGATAAAGCAGATCTCGTACCGGCAGGCACTTATGGAGACACAACCAGTTGAGGCCCTTGAGCCCATTGTCAAGCGCCCGCGGTTGGATCCCCCACCAAACACCTGCTGGTGTCCCAACCACTCCCTTCCTGGCGACCCTGTAAAGTGCCCTGTGGCTCAATAACACACCTGTTCCCGAGGCCTCAGGGTGAGCCCGCAACCACCTTGCTGCATGATGGTAGTGCCATGACTGCTGTTCCACCTGGGGAGCTAGATTATTCTAAGCTATCACACCCCTGGCCTGGTAGGAGAAATATAGCCATATGAAGTGTCCTGATGGATGTGCCACTGGAACAGATAACTGTCTAAACAAAAAGGAAACAAAAATGCAGTCCAGTTTTAGGGGGAGGTGTGGCACATCTCTCCCTCCGCTTCAATTGCAGCCATCATGCGGGTCCTCGCCACATACTCGTATCGTCCTCCCCAGATAAAAGAAGACTAGATGCATGAGGGGCCCCCTCATGCTGTCCGGCAACGGATAAATGTATGCCAAATAGAGGAGAGATGGCAGAACGTCTACCTTCAGTACAAGTACCTTCCCTATCAAAGTCAGCTTCCTGCTTCTCCAGAGAGCAAGCTTCTTCTGTGCTGCCAAAAAACGCCTGGTCCAGTTGACCGTGGCACTATGGACTGTCTCAAAACTGACCCTCAGTACCTTCAGGGGTTCTTTGCACAGCGGCAGCCCGCCTGGTACGTCCGTCCTGTCTTTCCAGCGCCCAAAGAACTTCAAGGAGGATTTGGCACAGTTTAGTTTTTCACCAGCTGCCCGCCCAAAGCTCTGGATAATCTCCAAGGATCGAGTTAGGCAAGCATCGCTGTCTAGCAGCAGTGTGGTGTCTGCGTACTGAGACAGCTTGACCCGTAGGCCTCCGCTGCCAGGTATCAGGAAACCTGTAACACCCGGGTCAGCCCGAATGGCTTCCGCCAGGGGCTCCATGTAAAGGATGTAGAGCAGTGGTCAAAGCGGACACCCCTGTCTGACCCCTGCGTGGACCCTAAAAACCTCCCCTAGGTGACCGTTAACCGAAACTGTGCTTCCCACACTTGTGTACAATACACGTAACCATCCTACAAACCTATCAGTGAACCCTGTCAAACGCTTTTGCCTGATCGAGGCCCACCACCATAAGCGGTACCTGCCTGTCTTCCGCCCATGCAACAGCGTCCCGGGTAAGATGGAGATTCCATCTCACCGAATGTCCCGCCACTGCGCAAGTCTGATCCACATGGACCACATGAGTAAGTGCTGTGCCCAGACGGTCTGCCCAACACCTTTGCAAGGAGCTTGTAGTCTACACACAGCATGGTCAGTAGCCGCTAGTTCCCTAGGTCGGTTGGATCCCCCTTCTTAAAAAGAAGAGAGATAACTCTGGTGGCCAAAAACCCTCCCATCGCACCTGTACAGAGTACTGCGGAAAGGATCTCCAACACTACCGGCCCCAGAATGTCCCAAAATGTTAGTCTTTACCCGGCACCTTTCGCCTGTTCATTCTTTTGAGAGCACCCTCGAGTTCTTCAAGGGTGAGCGGGGCAGTCCTCGGTCCTGAAGGCTTTTTCCTGCTGGTTCTACTGAATACAGAGAACATCCTGCATCAAATGCAGCTGCCCCATGATAACTTGTTTTCCGAAAAAAACTCTCGACAGGACTTGATCTTCTTCTTTGGTGGCTAGAAATCTCAGAGTATATCTCAGCCCGACCTTTGGGATCAGCCTCTCGTTTGGTGTCGTAGCCATTCTTCTGTTGTCGCACGCTTGGCTTTTGTGGTCAAAAATAGATGATCTTAGCCAAAAGGCCGAGAAGCGATAACACCAAACTGTTTGTTTGCAGACCCAACGTACTAGCACATTGCTAGCATCTCTCACCGCCTTGCTAAACTTGTATTTTGCCTCTGTGTACAAGTCTTTGTCCCCACTCCTAAATGCATGGTCCTTCTGCAGGCGTAGTGTTCTGAGTCCTGCCGTGAACCAGGGTTTGTCGTTGTTGTAACTCACCCTGGTGCATGATGGTACACAGCTGTCCTCACAGAAGCCGATGTAGGAAGTTACAGCCTCTGTGAACTCATCCAGACAGTCAGTAGCCGTCCTGAAAACATCCCAGTCTGTGCAGTCAAAGCACGCCCGAAGATCCTCCAGCGCCTCACTGGTCCACTTCTTGAATTCCCTCACCACAGGTTTGCAGAGCTTTAGTTTCTGCCTGTGTGCAGGAATCAGATGGACCATGACGTGGTCAGAGTGTCCCAGTGCAGCACGAGGGACGGCGTGATAAGCCCTGCTTACTGTGGTGTAACAGTGATCCAGCGTGTTCTCCTCTCTGGTGGGGCATTTAATAAACTGTCTGAAGTTTGTGTGTGAGATTTCCTTTGTTAAAGTCCCCTAGGACAATAACTAAAGAGTACGGGTTGGTCCGCTCCACACGCCGTATCTGGTCGGCGAGTGTCCGCTGTGCCTCGTGCACGTTGCTCGCTGGCGGCATGTAAACACCAACCAGGATGAATGAAGCGAACTCACGGGGGGAATAAAATGGTTTGCAGTTGATGAAGAAAGTTTCCGGATCACCGTTACGTCGTTGCACCAGCTGTTGTTGAAGTAAAAGCAGATTCCTCCACCCTTTGTCTTGCCGCAGAGCTCCGTGTCGCGGTCCGCTCGGAGAGTCCGGTATTGATCCGCAGAGCCACGTCTCCGTGAAGCACAAAACGGAGGATGTAGAAAAGTCTCTCTCTTCTCACCAGCAGCTGAATTTCGTCCAGTTTGTTGCACAGTGAGCGCACTTTGGAGAGAAAGATGCCTGGCAGCGGAATGCGAGAACCATGCTTGCGGAGTCTCACCAGCGAGCCGGCCTGTTTTCCTCTCCTACGGCGTCTCACCGCGTGACGAAAGGTGAGCGCACCTTTGACTATAAGGTCCAGTAATTCCACGGAAGTAACTCCGCTGGAGTTGTTCCACGGATGTTCAAGAGCTCATCTCTGGTGAAAGAGCTCTGGGAATAGCAGGCAGAAAACATAATTATCAACAAAAACCGAAGCGCACCGTGGCAGCCATCAACGGCGCCATCTTGGAAGGACAGTCGATCTCAAAGGCAGTACCAGTTGATCGCGTGGGATCGATAAAAAAATGACGTCACGTATGCGCGGTCTACCGGAGTTGACCGAAACTAATTTAATTTAATCCCAAAGCTACCAAGGCTGACTCCAGTAAGGTAATGACCAAAAATGTGCGGGATGCTCGTGACGGTTTCCGACAGATGAGAGGCTCATTGTTTTCTTCTCCTTCTTATTGGACCCTCGCACTCCGACAATCCAAACCATGTCCAACCCCACCAGCATCAGAGGCACCCCACGTTCCTCCACCCAGTGAATACAATCCCTCACCAGCCCTAAATTCCATTGGATGATCTTATAATCGGCGGCACTGTTGCCTCACAGCAAGTAGGTCCTGGGTTCGATTCCGCCCAGTGGCCTTTCTGTATGGAGTCTGCATGTTCTCCCCGTGTCTGCGTGGGTTCTCTCCGGGTTCTCCGGCTTCCTCCCACAGTCCAAAGACATGCTCTGGGGATCAGGTTAATTGGGGACTCTAAATTGCCCTTAGATGTGTGAATGGTTGTGTGTCTCTGTGTAGCCCTGCGATTGGCTGGCGACCAATCCAGGGTGTACCCTGTCTATCGCCCGAAGTTGGCTGGGATGGACTCCAGCCCCCCCGCGACCCTGTGTGCAGGATAAGCGGTTTGACAATGGATGGATGGATCTTATAATCGGCACAGAGGAGAGTTATCAGCCTGAAATTACCCAAGTCTTCTTTTTCCCCTTTTTTATGTAACAAAGTCAACACCCACTGCCTCATTGTCCTCCCCAACAGCCCCCCTTCCAGCACTGCACCCACTACTTCTAAGAAATCTTTCCCCAGGATCCCCCAGAAAGCCGCGTAAAATTCCTTTGGTAACCCATCAATCCCCGGCACCTTTCCCCCTCCCAACCCTTTCATAGCTTCCTCCAACTCTGCAAGACCCACCAGGCGTTCTGCAAGACCCACCAGGCGTTCTAGGGCCTCCACCACTTCCCCTGGCACCCTAGCCTCAAGCCCCTTTAAAAAAACTCCTTCCTCTTGTGGCCCCATTGCATCCCCCCAAAACTTGGAGGCAACCCCAACCATCCCTTCTGGATCTGATACAAGGTCACCATCCTTCCCCTGTAGCCCGTACAGGTCTCTGCTACATTGATGGATTCCCTCCCACATCTCCTCAGGAACCCATCAGCTTTCCCCTTAAAGTATAGGCCCAAATTCTCCCTCTGCTTATCCCTTCTTTCAAAAATTGGGGCCGCCACCGAGAAGGCCACCTCAAGTTTGAGGTCCGAGAACCACACTGGTCCCACAACGGCCCTCCGTACAGCAACCGCAGCTGGCACAAAAACAAAATCAATTCGACTACGGGAACCCCGTGTATTCGACCGAGTGGTGCCCTCCCTCGCCCTGTACCCATCCTTCAGCATGAACGCCTGCACCACCTCTTCCAAATACGGCCGACTGAAATCCCCAGTGCCTTCCAAAGAGACGTTGAAATCCCCCCCTAGAACCACCACCTGATTCGTGACACACACCTCCATTAGTGCAATAAATAGGGCCTTACGTCCCTTCGGCTCCGCTGGTGCATACACATTAATAAATCTAAAGAAAACCCCCCTCCATAATGCATCCACCACCAGTACCCTCCCCTGCACTACTGAGAAGCTGTCCCGGACCTGAAAATCTTTATTTCCCAACACGATTCCCACCCCTGAGGAGTGTACACCCCCCTACTCCTCATCTCGACTCACCCTTGAGCCAGCCCTCCGAAAAATCTTTCTGCAGAAAGCAAACATATAGGGGCGTCTGTAACAGATATTGGAAGACACTCGCCCTTTCACAGCATTTCTCATACCCCTGACATTTATGGTCACCACTGAAAATAAGGCCATTCAATACCTCATAAATGTCTCCCCCCCTTACCCTCAGTCCCCTGGTTTCTCGCTGTTGGCAAGAAAACGTCTTCCAGTTGGTCTTTATTGGCAACGTATTCCTGCCCTTCCTCCCCCAAAGGCTGTACCGGGCTTTGTGAAATGTCCTGGGGCAGCTCCCTCTGCGGAGTCCCCCCCCGTTTTCTCAAATCCTGCAGCACTCAATGAGATCTCCACTGAAGCCTGTTTGCTCCTACCCTCCGACTCGGTTTCTGGGGATTCCCGGTTCTCCCCCATCGCACGTCCGTCTGCCAGCTTCTTCTTCCTTCTTGACCTCTGCACCCGTGGTCCTGCCTCAGTTGCTCCTGCCGAAGCCTGCTCACCCCTGGATGAAATGCTCCTATTCCTGACCCCCTGGATTGTCTCTTTCCTGGTGTCCTCCTCCTCCGAGCTGATGACACAGTCCGCCCCTGTAGTGCCTCCTCCAACGCGGTAAGGACGGAGACCTCCCCTTGTTATGCTACCTCTGCATAGCTACGGGTTCTGGTTGGGCAGTTGCGGACAATGTGCCCCTTCTCCATCCATGGCAAGTCTTTGGGGCCCCACGCTGTGTCCCCTTCCACCACAGTTCCGGCATGGACCATCGGTGCATTCCGTCGCCATGTGCCCAAAACTGCGGCATTGTCTGCAGAAACTGGGTTGATTGGAGTAAAAGAGGAAACCCCTGTCTTCTCCAATACTGAAGTAGGCTGGAGGATGCCTCCGCCGGGGTTGTCTTCTAGGAGAACCTTAAATTGTCTCCGCCCTGACCAGATGCCAAAACTGTCCCTCAGGTATCTCACAGCCAACTCCACATTCGCATACATCGCCAACCAGGATATGACCGTCTCGTCCCCCACGTATGGGTTGTACATGTGGACCGTTACCATCTTAAAGTTCCTCTTGCAAAGAGCCTCGGAACTTTGAAAAGGCCTTTTCTTCCGCCTTTTCCCTCGCTGTCTCCATCACCCTCTCATATACTGCTTGGCTGTGTAGAGTCAGGTCAAAACCACCTCCTACTGCATTCCACTGCAGACAGTATACCTGGGCGGGTCAATCTTCAGTGCTCCCACTACGACAGTGCGCACGAACCATTCCCTTTTACCGTGCTTCTCATCTTCTGTTGCCTTCCAAGTAAATTGTACCGAGATCCTCAGTCCTGTAGACATGATTGCCTGTGTTAGGATGGGACTTTAACAGCTCCATACACCGCACAGCTTTAGCATCCACTACTACACCTGATCTTAGCCAAAAGGCCGAGAAGCGATAACACCAAACTGTTTGTTTGCAGACCCAACGTACTAGCACATTGCTCAATTGTCGGGGTGCGGTTCTTTCAACTGGGCGTAGCAGTCGCTTGCTACTTAACAACCCACTCCCCACGCTGCCCCCATCATCAAAAAAACATTGATTTCCTTCCAATCAAAAGTGTAAACTCCAGCTGAAATCTTGTTGATTTAACTGTTGATTCAGACAGTCATTTGCTGATTTGAGACTTGCTCCACTGGAGACTCCAGTGATGATTAAACGGGACCTTGGTTTGTTCTCCACTATCAGGCATCTCTGTCCGACCAAGGACCCACAGTCATTGATTTGTTTACAAGCAAAAGTGTAAAGTCCTGCTATCTCGTTGATTTCACTTTGGATTCAGACAGTGATTTGAGACTTGCTGCAAGGCTCCACTAGGGACTCCATACGTAACTTTGTTTGTGCTTCATTGTCAGGAGCCTCTGTCCAACTGATTTTCTTTTCACACAAGTACATGAGGCTCAGCCAATTGGCAGAGCCTGCCAAGAATATGGTCAACTCATTGTTGTTCCTCTCCACGCGAGTCTTTAGTAAAAGGCAAAAGACTTATGCGTATTGAAGAGAAACCAAAGTCGGTTGTTGAATTGGGTGGCAGGCAGCCTTATATCCCAGTTGCAACAGTGATCCCTCTTGTGGTAGGGATTGGTTGAGCTGCGGTTGTCCAATATAAACTCCAACTCTTTTGACACATTTAAAAGGATTAGGAAGAGGACAAAACTGTTGCTTACGGCCATATCGCTCTGGCTCTGCCTGATCTCAGAAGCTAAGCAGAGTAGGGCCTGGTTAGTACTTGGATGGAAGACCGCCTGGGAATCCCAGGAAGAAAAAGATGAGATATTGGGTATAGTGCATGAATACTATGAGGAGTTATACAAGGGGCAAAGCCCTCTGGGAGAGATAGACCGAATTACCAGCCACATTGGGGCAAAAATAAATGCAATGGACAAAGTGCTTTGTGATCAGGATATAGCTGCACAGGATATAGAGACCGCAATAAAAAATCTGAAAAAGAATAAGAGCCCGGGGTCTGACTTACGGCAGAACTGTATCAGGCGTTCCCAGAGTTTTTCTCCCAAATCCTGCTTCAGGTGTTTGAAGAAATGGAGAAGGAGAACACAAAACTTCAGATAGACTAATGGAGGGGATCATCACTTTAATATACAAGAAGAAAGGGAGTAAAGATAAGTTAGACTATTATAGACCGATAAGTGTTTTAAATATGGATTACAAAATTATTGCAAAAATATTAGCCTTTAAGATGAGGGGGGTAATAAAAGGTATTGTTACGGTTACGCAAACGTATGGTATTCCAGGCAGGGAGATTAACGATAATATAATTACGGTAAAAAATGTAGTGGGCATCCTAAATAGGGAAGGTGGGTGTTTATTGGGGATAGATCTAGAGAAAGCGTTTGATCGAGTAGAGCATAGTTTTTTGTGGGAGGTTTTAAGTAAATGTTTTTGGGGAGAGATATATTAAGATAAATGGTTTTGGGGAGAGATATATTAATTGGGTCAAATTATTGTATGTAAATGCCAAAAGCAGGATAAAGGTAAATGGGTTCCTGACCGAGCAGGTAGGGCTACAGAGGTCAATCCGACAGGGATGTCCTATGTCAGCTACGCTCTTCAACCTGGTGGTCGAACCTTTGGCTTTGATGAATAACGATGATAGGATAGTAGGGATCAACACGAATGGGAATAGGAATTTAAAGGTAGTACAGTATGCGGACAATATTAATATTTTTGTAAAAAACAGTACATATATAGAGGGGGTAATGAATCATATAAATGATTATGAAAAGGCTTCGGGAGCTAAAGTTAACAGTGGGAAATCTGAAATGATGGTGTTTAAAGAAGATAACATAGATATAAATAAATGGGGATTCAAATTGGTAGATGAGAGGAAGGTTTTAGGAGTGTGTGTATATAGGGAAAATCGAAAGCGCTGCACGGGATAAAAACTGGCATGAAGCCATAAAAAGAACTAGGAACATCTGTAATCTGTGGCAAGCCCGAGGGCTTACCATCAGAGGGAAGGTAAAAGTGTCTAATGTGCTGGTACTGTCAACAATTGTACATGGTACAGGGGTCATGCGAGCTGCCGGAATGGGCGCTCGGAATTGACGTCCTTGGGGAGCATATGTAAAGCAGCAGGCGGATTGGTTTTTAATATAGAGAAAAGAGCAAATGTGAGGTATAAAGCAAAACAAATTAGAGATGTTGGTGCAAGAGTATTTAACTGTGTGGACAATGCTTGGTTACACCTTATAGATGACGAGGAGCTGATGCAGGACGATGAAATGGAATTCCTCGGGGACGAGTATACGCCAATAGGTAAAACCAAAACAAAATGCATTTATAACATACTGGTACAGAAAGTAGTCATGAAGCCTGCATCGGAGAAAAGGTGGAAGGAACTTTTCCCAGATAAGCAGATAGGGACCATTTGGTTAAATGTAGATGTACCTTACCTACCGCACGCTTTATTCCAAGCAGAATTCAAGCTAAGGCACAGGAGGATATGCATCAGATCCACAAAAAGATTTGTCAAAGGACTTGTGCTGTGTGTGAAAGGGAAGACGAAGATCTGGAGCATCTATTTATGAAATGCTCCGCTTTAAATCCCATTCAAGCTTATATCAAATCTATATTGATGACCTGTTGTGGAGTGAGGGCCGAAAACATTGGCCAGTGGGAGTGGGTTTGGCTCTTTGGCTTGCCTAAAAAGAAAGATGGTACCGCAATTGCAACCAACACCATTCTTAGTTTTACCAGATATGCGGTACTGCTAAAAGGAAACCGGGCGCTATTTGATAACATAAAAACAGATGTAATTGCAATGTTTAAGAATATGTTTAAAGCGCACGTCAAGTTATTATTTATGTGTAAAAGGGAATGGTGCAAGAAACATTTTATGGAAGATACCACAATATGTAGTATTGATGAAGAGGAGAAGCTATGCTTCTCCCTGTGAACCATATGGTAGTGTGGGTTAACCCTGTGTTTTGTTTTGTTTTGTTTTTGCAGCTTCGATAAATCATTGTCATTTTTTCTGTGTGGAAGAAGAACTATATGGGGAATGTATACAAACTATATCAAATTGATGTGTGTGGTGGCGGGCGTGGTTTTGGCTCAGCTGCAGGGGGGGACTGAGAAGGGAGTGGTTCAGGGAACGGTGCCGGGGGAGGCAATTGGCCTCAGCTGATGTGAATCAGTAATCAATATACTTCTGTTAAGTAGGAGAGATCCGGCGACAGCAGAGAAAGCGAGGCGAGGAGGCTGGAGCCGGTGTTGTTGTTGTGTGTTTGTGTGGAAATACGAATAAAAAACCATTTACAATGGACCCGACTGCCTCGTGCCCGTCATTCCAAGACCCCCCCAGAGGACCAACCTGTTACAGTGGCGCCCAACTTGGCTGGGGGGAGGAAATGACGGCTGACGGACACCAGCAGGGGATGCCGACCCAGCCGCTTGTGGCGCTCGGCCAGATGATCGTAGAGCTGGCGGCCGTCCAGAAGGAGCAGGCAGAGGCTAACCGGCAATTTCTGGGGGCGCTCCAAGCCCAGGTGGAGAGACAGGCCCGGGCGCTGGAACAGCTGGCGGCGCAGCCCGCGGCCGCGCCGCTGACGCAGAGACCCGCTGCGTTCGCCGGGCTCACGCTGCAGCGAATGACTGGGGACGACGACGTCCAGTCATTCTTGGAGACCTTCGAGGCGGAGGCGTGCGGCTGGCCAGGGGGGGAGTGGCCGGTCCGGCTTTTACCTCTCCTGACCGGGGAGGCGCAGATCGCGGCCATGGGGCTGCCACCGGCGGCGCGGCGCGACTACGCCACCGTTAAAAAGGCTGTGGTGGACAGACTGGGGCTGTCGCCGGAAGACCACCGCCGGCGATTCCGGGAAGCCAGGCTGGGGCCCGGGGACCGCCCGTTCGCGTTCGGCCAGCGGCTGAGAGATGCCGCCACGAGGTGGCTGCAGCCAGACAGCGCTGAAGTGTCCAAGGGGTGTTGACGCGAGTGGTGCTGGAGCAGTTCGGGGAGGGGCTCCCGGCCAGGACAGCGGCGTGGGTCCGGTGCCACCGTCCGACGACCCTGGAGGCAGCCATCACCCTGGCGGAGGACCATCTGGCGGTGCATCCCAACGGGCAGAGTGACTGGGAGAATTTGCCAGCGTTGGCCGGACCAGGAGCTGCGCCGCGACCCAGGCCGGCTCCGCGGCTGGTGCCTTTTTCCCCTGCCCACGACCCACCGACCTCGGGGAACTCGAGCACCCTTCCCGACCCCCAGAGAGGTTCTCAAGCGCCGGGGCAGGAGTGTTGGAGGTGCGGGCGGCTCGGTCACCTCCGGAGAGAGTGCCCGCTGAGGGAGGTGGGACAGGTGATCCGAGTTGCCGGCGTTCCGGCACCCTCCCCCGGTCCGGGAGCGACGTACCGCGTTTCGGTAAGAATCCAGGGGGGTACACGCCAGGCGATGGTGGATTCGGGCTGCACGCAGTCTATGATTCATCAGAGCCTGGTTCGTCCGGGGGCATTGGTGGAGGCAGACCGGGTGAGAATAAGGTGTGTGCATGGGGATGTTCACGAGTATCCTGTGGTATCGGTGGAAATTAGATATGCGGGGGAAAAGCATAGAATGAAGGTCGCGGTTAGCTCCCACCTGACGCACCCCGTCATTTTAGGTACAGATTGGCCGGGGTTTGGTAAGTTAATGGGCGGGGCTACGGGGGTGCGTTCACGACCGACAGGGTTATGCGAGATGTGTGCTGTGCTCAGCGGTGACGCGGGGTCGTCCGACGCTGCAGACGGGGAGGGGGAGCCCGCGGAGCCTCCTGTAGAGACTTCGCCGGCTCCAGAGTTTCGCTCCATGGAAGATTTTCCACTCGAACAGTCTCGTGACGATACCCTACGCTCAGCCTACGACCAAGTGATACGTATTGATGGTCACCTGGTGCGCCCTGACGCAGCGCAGTCATTTCCGCACTTTTCATTGATTAGGGACAGACTGTATAGAGTGACACTCAGACGGGGCAGGAAAACACACAGTTGCTGGTGCCAAAAAGCCGCCGGGAAATTATCTTCCAGGCGGCTCACTATAACCCGATGGCTGGTCACATGGGATACGAGAAAACGCTAGACCGGATAATGACCCGATTTTATTGGCCAGGCATCCGGGGGGACGTCCTGCCCGGAGTGTCAGTTAGTGAACGCTCCGGCCATTCCGAGGGCGCCGTTGCGTCCTCTGCCGTTGGTGGAGGTCCCGTTCGAGCGGATCGGCATGGACCTCATCGGGCCGTTTCACCGGAGCGCACGCGGATATCGCTTTGTGTTGGTTCACGTGGATTACGCAACGCGGTATCCGGAGGCAGTGCCGTTGCGCAATATCTCTGCAAAGAGCGTCGCGCAGGCTCTGTTTCAGGTCATCTCCCGAGTTGGAATCCCTAAGGAGATTCTGACTGACCAGGGCACCTCGTTCATGTCGCGCACACTGAGAGAACTTTACGGGTTACTGGGCATTAAGTCCATTCGTACGAGCGTGTACCACCCGCAGACAGATGGGCTGGTGGAACGCATGAATAAGACTCTGAAGTCCATGATCCGTAAATTTATTGGCGACGATGAACGTAATTGGGACCACTGGCTTGACCCTCTGTTGTTTGCAGTGCGGGAGGTCCCCCAGGCCTCCACGGGATTTTCTCCCTTTGAACTTTTGTTTGGCAGGACGCCGCGGGGGGTGCTGGACCTGATTAAAGAAAACTGGGAGGAAGGTCCGAGCCCCTGCAAAAATGAGATCCAGTACGTCCTGGACCTGCGAGCAAAACTCCACACACTGGGCCAGATGTCACGAGAGAATTTGCTGCAGGCCCAGGAGCGACAACAACGGCTGTACGACAGAGGGGCCAGGCTGCGACGATTCACACCGGGAGAAAAGGTACTTGTATTGCTTCCTACTTCCAACTCTAAACTCCTAGCCAAGTGGCAAGGGCCCTTCGAGGTCACACGGCAGGTGGGGGACGTCGACTACGAGGTGGTGCGGTCTGACAGGGGCGGGGGTACACAGATATACCACCTGAACCTCCTGAAAGCCTGGAGGGGGGTGGAGTCCGTCTCTCTGGTCTCTGCGGTATCTGAAGGGGAGGAGCTGGGGCCGGATGTTCCAAAAGCAGGTAATCATACCTCGCTCCCTCGAGACGCTCATCTCTCCGAGAGCCAGAGGGCGGACGTTGCCAGGTTGCAGGAGCGGTTTGCTAATGTGTTCTCTCCCTTGCCAGGCCGGACCGACCTCATAGTTCACAGTATCAAGACGCCCCCGGGCGTGACAGTGAGGTCTCGACCCTACAGGTTGCCCGAACACAAGAAAGAAGTGGTTCGGAGGGAATTGGCGAGTATGTTGGAGTTGGGGGTAATAGAAGAGTCCAACAGTGCCTGGTGCAGCCCCATCGTCCTTGTGGCTAAGAAGGATGGATCTGTACGGTTCTGCGTGGACTATCGCAGGGTAAATGGCGTGTCACGGTTCGATGCCTACCCAATGCCCCGGGTCGACGAACTCCTGGACCGGCTAGGCACTGCACGTTTCTTCACGACACTGGATTTAACCAAGGGCTACTGGCAGATTCCTCTGTCGCCAGAGTCCAAGGAGAAAACGGCATTCTCCATCCCGTACGGTTTGTACCAATTTACCACACTTCCCTTTGGGCTGTTTGGGGCCCCGGCCACGTTTCAGCGTCTCATGGATCGGGTGCTGCGTCCGCACGCGGCATATGCTGCCGCTTACCTGGACGACGTGATTATCCACAGCACCACCTGGGCGGAGCATGTGCGGCAGGTGGGCGCGGTGCTGGAGGCGCTGGGACAGGCGGGGCTCACCGCCAACCCGGGGAAGTGTGCGGTTGGACGGGTGGAGGTACGGTATTTGGGGTACCACTTGGGGGGCGGGCAGGTGTGCCCTCAGGTGGACAAGACGACTGCTATCGCGGCCTGCCCGCGGCCCAAGACCAAAAAAGAGGTGAGGCGGTTCTTGGGGCTGGCGGGGTATTCCAGGCGGTTCATCCCCGGCTTCGCGGACCTCACCAGCCCCTTGACCGACCTGACCCGGAAAGGTGCGTCAGATCCGGTCCAGTGGTCGGAGCAGTGCCAGCAGGTGTTTGAGAAGGTAAAACAGGCTCTCTGTGGGGAACCACTCCTTCATACTCCTAACTTCTCTCTCCCCTTTATTCTGCAGACTGACGCGTCGAACAGGGGGCTGGGGGCCGTTTTGTCCCAGGAGGTGGGGGGGGTGGACCGCCCCGTGGTGTACATCAGTAGGAAGCTGTCCGAGAGGGAGGCCAGGTACAGCACAGTAGAGAAGGAGTGCCTGGCCATCCGGTGGGCGGTCGACTCCCTACGCTACTACCTCCTGGGACGCTCATTCACCCTCTGTTCGGACCACGCCCCGCTCCAATGGCTCCACCGCATGAAAGATGCTAACGCCCGGATCACTCGGTGGTATCTGGCTCTACAGCCTTTTAATTTCAAGGTGGTCCATAGGCAGGGGGCGCAGATGGTCGTGGCGGACTTCCTCTCCCGCCCTCTCGAGGGCGAGGGGGGGAGTAGGTTCGGCCGGATGGCTCCCCGGCCTAAGTCGGGCGGTGGGGGTATGTGGTGGCGGGCGTGGTTTTGGCTCAGCTGCAGGGGGGGACTGAGAAGGGAGTGGTTCAGGGAACGGTGCCGGGGGAGGCAATTGGCCTCAGCTGATGTGAATCAGTAATCAATATACTTTTGTTAAGTAGGAGAGATCCGGCGACAGCAGAGAAAGCGAGGCGAGGAGGCTGGAGCCGGTGTTGTTGTTGGTGTGTTTGTGTGGAAATACGAATAAAAAACCATTTACAATGGACCCGACTGCCTCGTGCCCGTCATTCCAAGACCCCCCCAGAGGACCAACCTGTTACAATGTGTTAAATATAATTTGCCCCTAGAAGCCCCTCTGTCTAGGTTTTTTTTGTTTTTGGTATGGTTTTGTGTAGTGGTCTTTTGTATGCCGTAACCCACGAGTTTTATATATAGTTAAAATGTTATTTGTGATTGAAAAAAAAAAAAGATTAAAACAAAAAAAGCTCCGTCTGATCTCAGAAGCTAAGCCGAGTAGGGCCTCGTTAGTACTTGGATGGAGGACCGCCTGGGAATCCCAGGTGCTGTAAGCTTTTTCATTTCTATCTCTGGAAGAAATCAAGAAGGCATTAGAAAGTTACTCCTTTTGATTTTTAAAAGTCTAAATCTTTTGACACATTTTAAAGGATTAGGAAGAGGACAAACTGTTACTTATGGCCATACCTCTTGGACACGCCCAAGGGTCCGCTGTCGACAGTATTATAAAATTGACAGTATTGGTGGATATAGTGGGAGAAGAGCGAATTACAATGATGGACATGCTAAGAAAAGTAAAAGAGGACTGCGGAGTAGTGACAGGCTGCAGGTATAAGACTCCCAAACAATATGAAGTAACAATGCAAACAAGTACAGGAAAAGAACGCTTAATGGATGGTGTAAAGATCAGGGACTCCAGAATTCTGGCAAGAGACATTCAGACGGATGAAATGGTGGTGTCTTTCCTGGCGCTCCCCATATACATGGAGGACAAGGAGATCCATGAGAAATTGAGGGGTGAAAGCAGTCTCCAGGATAAGGAGGAGGATGTGGCCAGGCACGGACATTGCTGATGGGACAAGATATGTAAAGGTCAAGTTTACAGAAACGGTGAAATCCCTGCCCTACTCAACTAAGTTTTTAGTATAGTGGGAGGAACAGAACACTTTCGGGTCATACATGACCGACAGGTGAAGGTTTGTCGCCTATGCATTCAGCCAGGCCACGTGGTGAGAGACTGCCCGGAGTTTAAATGCTTCAAATGCGGGAGGACTGGACACTACGCACGGGAGTGCGAGGAGGAGAAAAAATGTAATGCCTGCGGCATGGGAGGGATCTGGTGTATGTGTGGAGAGGCGGGGACATCTGGACGAGAGACAAAGGGGGACTCCTCACCAACTAATGACCAAGAGGAGGGGGAGGCGCAGACCAAGGAGACGACCGAGAGAGCAGAGAGTCGAGACCCGACGGAGGAAAGCTGTGAGATCGGAGTTGCGGATGATGCGAGCAGAGAGAAGGAGGGAACTCCGGAGCACCAGCAGGCGGAGGAGACAGGAAGTGGGACGGAAGGAGAATCAAGTCTGGTGACCAGGATGGACATGCCGGGCGTGCAAAGATCTTTGACGGAGCAGATGTTGGAGCCGCTGGAGCTGAGGGAGACCGAGGCTGCCGCCCAGAGACCGGGACGTGTGGAGGGAAAACAATCCAAGAGAGGGTTTTTTCAAGGCATCAAGTGGTGAAAGGAGTACTTAAACAAAGCAGGATAGACTTGGTACTGAGTTCAAAGAGCCTAGTAAGTAGAATCGGAGAAATAGAGTACAGAACAGCTGCTCTCAGTGAGCATAGGGTAGTGAGATTCACCCTGGGGAATGTGTGTGAAAGGAGAGGAGGGGGTGTATGGTGCATAAATAGGAAGCTGCTTGAGGAAGAAAAGTACAAAGAAAACATAAGAGAATGTATACTGAGAAGAAAGAATGGAAGTATGGATGAGGACGAAGTGGGGAGGAGATGAAAACCATAAGTATTAGATACAGCAGGGGAAGGAATAGCAGGGAAAGGGAGAGGGAAAGGAGACTTAGGGAGGAACTAGCAAGAGAAACTGAGAGGGCAGACAATGATGGAGGACATGGACTAGAACAATACATCCAAATTAAAGATGAGCTACAGGAGATAGAGCACACGAACTGCATGGGGGCAATGGTTAGAAGTAGAGCTAGATATATGATTGAGGGAGAGAAGTGTACAGGATTCTTTCTAGGGTTGGAAAAGACAAAACAAACAAAAAAAATTTGAACGGTGGAGGGGAAGGAGGGAGAAAAGATAATCGAACGAGTAGAAGAATTTTATAAAGAACTATTTAGCAAGGATGAGGTTGATAAGGAGACCAGGCAACAAGTGTTGGAGAAGATGGAGGCTAAGCTGAGCGAGGAAGCTAAGCAGATGTGCGAGGGAGGTATACAAACAGCGGAAATAGAGAATGCCATACAAGGGTTAGGGAAAAACAAGAGCCCAGGGACTGATGGTTTAGTTGACTGTTTAAATGGATGGAACAGAAGGATGAGATGCCAGTGAGTGTGGCAACAGGGTTAGTTACCATAATACATAAGGAAATTAGAAAACTACAGGCCACTGAGCTGTTTGAACACTGATTACACCATTTTAGCTAGAGTACTGGCGAATAGGATTAAGAAGGTGATGGGGTCAGTAGAGTAGACACAATAGAGCACATGAAGGAAGGAAAGGGAGGGATAGTAGTGAATGTAGACCTAAATAAGGCATTTGATAGAGTAGACCACCAATACCTGTACAATGTATTAGAAAAAGCAGGGTTTGGCCATCAGATAATCGGATGGATCAAAAGATTGTACGGGAAAGCTGTTAGTCACATTAAAATAAATGGGGTGGTGACAAGCAAAATTCCACTTGAGAGGTCAGTTAGACAAGGGTGCCCACTGTCTGCTATGCTATGTGCACTGTCAGCAGAACCGCTAGCTGCACTACTTGTGCAAAATAAAGAGATCAGGGGTGTAGACTTGCCGGGGGGGTGAGTCTACTGCACCAGTATGCGGATGACACAACAATAACAGTTAAAGACCGTGGGGGTATACAGCAGAGCATCAGGAGCAAAGGTTAACATAGAGTGGATAAGAAAGGGAGAGAAGATGTGGGATTGAAAGAAAGGAAGAACTATTTAAAAATCCTTGGGATTAATTTAGGTTTAGAAGGAAGAGAAGGGAGGGACATGCAATATGAAGGGATAATGAATAGCATAAGGAGGATATTAATGTTTTGGGGACGCAGGCGATTGAAGCTGAAGGGGAAGGTGGTGGTTGCAAATGCCCTGATAATGAGTAAGCTGGTTTACACAATGAGTGTGATGCATGTGCCTGACTCTAGTGAGTGAGTTTCTATGGGGTGGAAGGGGTGTTAGAATAGCACGAGAAGTGTTGTAAAATGAGTACAATGATGGTGGATTAAAACTAATTAATTTGGAGGAAAAAAAAGAATGCACTCCGGGTGAAAATGCTGACAAGATATATAAAAGAGAAGGATGATCAGGTATGGAAGATATTCTTAAAGGAGGCAATAAAGGTGGGTGGTGGGTGTGGAGAAAGTGATTATTTATGGAACTGAAGAAGGGCATGCTAATTGGAGTGTCTGAGTACTACAAGGAGGTGTTGGGAGCATGGGGAGTGTTTGTCAAACGGGTGAAATACGATTGTAAAAGCGTACAACATGTGTGGGACCAACCGATGTTCCTAAATCCACAAATCCTGCATGAAGGGAAAACAATGTATAACAAAACCATGTGGAGATCAGGCTTTAGGAGGGTTAGGGAACTGGCATATGAGTATGTGCCGGGATTTATGAGTGCTCAAGCGGTGGTAGATGAAGTGAGGGAGATGGGGGAGGAAATAAGCCTTTGTGCTGCTGAGGGCATGGTGGAAAAGATAAAGGCTGGGATGGCGCGGGAATGGGTCGCAATGATTGAAAGCGAGGCAGGAATGATGAACAAAGAAGAAGACATCGAAATGTATGTGGAAGAAGGGGAAAAGACAATACGTTTGGCGGGTTTGAAAACAAAAACAATATACACGAGTTTGGGAAAAAAAGTACGAAGACCAGCTGCAGAGAAGGTCTGGGAAAAAAGTTATAAATGGGATGAATGTAAAAAACATGTGGCAGAACCTGAGAGTGAAATGGAATAGCATAGAATGCGAAAATTTTGATTTCCTGTTATAGCACAATAGGGTCTTCAACAATTTAATAATCAGCCAATTTGATGCAGAAGTGGGGAAAAATGTGATGTATGTACAATGGAAACAGAAACATGCATGCATGAGTTTGTTGAATGCACAGGACTAGATACCTATTTTGTAAAAATAAGGACACTAATAAGCAGATGTTGGGTGGGGGATATTGTGGGGAGAATGGAGTGGAATAGGCTATGGTTTTTTGGCATTGGAGAAAAACTGTAAGGATGTAATGTGAACCTGCTAAACTACACCTTGAGCCATGCCAGGTATGCAGTGAAGCTGAGGAGGAACCTTGCCCATTTTGAAAAAGAGCAGAGGTCTGGGATATGTTCAGGAGCATCACGACAAAAGATGTAAGCATGATACACAAATTTGTCAGGAAAGGGGTGTTTTACAGTGACTATTGAAGGTAGCACCTTTTATTAAGATAAAAGGAGATCGTAAACTTCTGTTGGACTTTGGATGAAAAGAATGCGATGTTCATCTCAACTGTACACATAATATGTTGTACATTATTTGTGAATAACTGAAAAATATAATTTAATTTTTGATAATAAAAAAAGCTCCGCCTGATCTCGTCTGATCTCAGAAGCTAAGCAGAGTAGGGCTTGGTTAGTACTTGGATGGAAGACTGCCTGGGATTCTCAGGCAGGGCCGGCTCTAGCCCATTGGCTGCCCTAGGCGATACTGAGATTTGCGCCCCCCCCCCTAACATAAATGTACTACAGGCAATGTAATGGTTCCCTGAACCTTTTTATTTTTAGTAACTTTACAAACTCCAACAACAATTGAATTAGTATATACATGTTGAATATACACATTTATACAATCTTCTCTGTCACTGCCAAATAAATACAAATAAGATTTAAAAGATAAATTAAAAAGCGCAGACCTTTTTAATTAACTACAATTTCAAATACTTAAAATAAATAAAAATATAAACAAACTTAACAGCCTAATGCCAAATTTGTCAATGGTGTTATCAAATTAAATCTGACTTGAAACCTTGTGGTTGATACTCAAAAGTGCAAGCCCATTTAGACGTTCTTGGCTCATTGTTGACCGAAGGTACGTTTTAATTAATTTCAATTTTGAAAAGCTTCTCTCTGCAGTGTCAGGGATGGGGGTGGAAGGCAGGACTCAGAACGCAGAGTTCAAAACAAAAGACTTTAATAGTCAAAAGGTCCAAAATCCAAGGGGCAAAAACACTCAGGCATGAAACTATGGGCATCCAAGACAAAGACAGGACAAGGACATGCGTGGCAAAAGACAATGACGCGACCAGTGACACAGGAGACACATGGCTTAAATACACAAGGGAGGTGCAGGTGATTGGACACAGGTGGAAACTATTAGATGATCACAGGGGATGACGGGACAAGGCAGGAAGTGAAGTTACCCGGGGACACGAGTGGCAGAAAACTACAAAATACAACAGGAAGTGAAACCACACCGTGACATGCAGAAGCTACTGTTACTGGAAGGGTGGCAGCAATTCTGAGGGCCACCCACATGTTTGGAAACATTTCTCCTAATTTCTTCTCATACAAGAAACTTCGAAGTTCCAGAGTGGTCATGCTTGCTTTTGGCAAAACAGGGAAATTCTGCATTTCCATCGCAAGTTCCCTCCAATCCAGGTCTGACTGCCCACCACAGCTCAGGGTTTGACTGAGTGCTTCACACTGCTTTGTGAGCTCTTCTTCTTGGAGCTTAGGGAAGTTCACCAGAACTCCAAACTTTTCCTCAACATCACCTAAGGTTTTGAAACGTTCTTGCAATGATGCAACCGCCACATCAACCACCACATTAAAGAAGGACATTTCCAATTGTTTGAGTGCATCTCCCTCTGGCTCATCAGGAGATTCATAGGAGTAGCTTACTGTCTTTGTCTTTCTCAGCCACTTCTGCTTTAAAGCAGTTTCCACATTCATCTCCTCCAGTTCTCTGGTTGATACCTGGGCAGAACAGAATCCATTTCCTCTATAGGAGGTAAGAGGGGCTTTTGCTGTCTTAAGCAGCTCAAGAGCCACATCCAATTGCATGGACACCGACTGCAACATTTTGCTGACATGGTGAATTTTGGCAAGGATGTCATACCAAACCACACTGCAAATGCAAAATCTGTATGATCCTACCTCTTCAGCCAATGACTGTGCCTCAGTTCCAATAATTGCATCTGTGGTTCTATTCCTCACCTCTAGTAGAGCCTCTCTGACTCGGTTTGAAATCTTACAGCTTGGACACTGTTTATCCGGCTTTCCCACCTGGTGTCGGACCAGGATTTCAGGGTTGTCTTAACATGCTGCTTCAAGATGGCCCATCGTTGTGTGGAAGCAGAGCCCCTTTGCACTAGATAGTGTAGACCTTTTCATTTTACTTCGGCTCAATCCGAGTTTTCCCTTTGCCTTGCAGCAAACATCCATAAGCGCGCAACCGAAGGGTCCGCCGCGCGGGACCGTTGACGGCACGGCGCCCCCCACCCCCCAAAAAAACACACAAAAACTGAAGCCGAAACTGAAGAATGTCCTTCTTCACGTGGTTCTCCAAATCGTTTGCTAAAGCTAGCTAAATTCATGTGAAATGGTTTGTAAAAACAATCTTGCCAAATGCTAACGACGACTTCTGCCAATGAGCTAGCTACAACGACATGTGTAAGACATTAATAGTAGACCAGGAGCGATCACACTCCTGTGACCAATCCTGCTCAAGAATGAGGTTCGGCCCATCGTAAGCTCATTTACATACGGACACAGAAATGTATAAATAAATAAATTAAGAAATACAGATATGTAGAAATACAGAAATGTAGAAATCGATTTATTTAATAAATTCTGTTTAGATACCAACGTATATTAATACATTAATTTATGTTTATTTATTTATACATTTATTTATGTATTTATAAATGTATTCATTTATCTACACATTTATTCATGTATTTATACATTTATTTACACATTTATTTATTTATTTATACTTAAGTCATTTTTGGTCCTCCATATTTGCCTAGTGGAGCATTCACCAGAAGATCTTTTAAGTTTTTATTTCTTCTGGTGGCTGCTATTAGTCTGAAACCAGAGAGCGAAGGTATCTGGTCCTGGAGATTCCTCAAGTGTTTTTTATGCTGATGGTAAGTGTCTGGGATGCTGGAGAAAATGTAGAAATGAAGGGGACCAGAGAGAGGTTAGAGTTTTCTCTCACAGGTCTCACCGCTAGGTGGTAATTATCTCTCAAATCCCCTTTAATTTCCCAGAGAAATGAACTGCTGTAGCCCCGACGTCTGAGAGCAGCTAAGAGAGTTCTGGTGGCTACTTCCAAATCCTCTGCCCTCGTACAGATCCTGTCGTAACGAATCAGTTGTGATTTGACTATGCCACGGTAAGTGAGTCGAGGGTGGTAGCTGGTTTTATGCAGAAGTGAGTGAGTGTCTGTAGGTTTAAAATACACTCTGGTCCCCAGGCTGCTCTGTCCTTCTTCATGTGGAATTAAAACCACTACAAACTCAATCCTCTCTGACTGTATGTTAAATTTCACAGAGATGGATGATGATGGTGATGGTGGTTCAGGACCGAGATAAAAATCGCTGAACTCAGCTCGGGAATGAGTCCAAATGCCAAAAATATCGTCCAAGTAACGTATATAAAAGTTGGGTAATTTAATGCATTTGGGAAAGACAGTGTGCTCCCAGTCGGCCATGTAAATGTTGGCATAGGCTGGGGGGGACTTCTTTCCCATAGCCGTGCCGTGTACTTGCAGATAAAATTGGTCATTGAATTCAAAATCATTTTTCAACAGGCCAAGTTTCAGAAGTTTCAGGAGGGCCTCATCTGGTCTAGTGGGGTCAGGGTGTCGCTGGAACATTTATTGCACTGCCCTTAGCCCCCATCGGGTTTCTATGTTGGTATAAAGTGAGACGCCATCAGGAGGCACCGAAAGTTGTTTCAATCTGTGACAGGGGTTCAGATATAAATAAATAAACTCCAGGATTCTATATGATTCACTCCTACAATCGGAGACAATGGGTCTCCCGGGAGGAATCTGATGTGGGACCAACCATGTGCCTGGATCCTTGTGGATTTTGGGTACTAAATATAATGTATGTAGGCGTGGCGGGTCCTCTCCAGAAGTAAACTGGGAGCACACCACGCTGGTCATCTTGCAAGACCATTATGAGGCGGTTATGAAGGGGGGAAATCCTGAGCCCTGAGACGCTGACGGAGACAAGAGGCTATTGTGTACTGGATGGCCGTGCTGCTAATTAGAGGACCCACAACTGCCCCCTGCAGTGACGGTGCCAGCGACAACAGTGACCCAGACCGACCCGGTGAGGCATCCTTTGAGGCGCTTAAGACCCGTGGATGCAGTACAGCCGCCAGGTATGCCACCCACATACACCGTCGGGGCCCAGCCACGCTCAGAACCAGTACAGTCCAGCGTAGCAGCAGCAGAACCCGTGGCGGCGGTGGCACGCGCTGTCGTGGCTCAGGTCCATGCAGAGCCAGCGCAGCCCCGCAGAACAGCGGCAACGCCAGTGACAGCTGCCACTCAAACTGTGGGAGTCCACTCAAAACCGAGGGGCGCAGAATTGATCGTGGTGACGCCCCCTTCTCCTGCTGCATCACCTCTGCCCCCCAGCACTCTGCCAGTGATTCTTAATCTCATGGACTCTCCCATCGAGGCCCGGTTCAGCTTAGGCACCCTCTCCCCTGACACCCCGCACCAGGGGGAGAGCTCACAACAGGGGTCCCCACACACTCCTGTTACACAGCAGCCACTGGCGCAGAGGCCACAGAGGCTGTTTGTGAGCAGAAAAGAGACTTTACATTACATGTCATTTAGCGTACGCTTTTATCCAAAGCGACGTACAATAAGTGCATTCAACCATAGGGTACAAACTCAGGAGAACAAGAAACAAGAAAGTGCAATTTCCTCAAATAAGCCAATTTACAATTGGCTATAGATGAGTGAAGTTACAAGTACAATTTAAGTGCTACAATTTGTTAGTCTTTAGTCGAGGTAGAGTCTGAGTACAGCGAGACTGGCGAGGGAAGTACGAGCAAGAAATTGAGATCTAATCAGTCGGAGAAACAGAAAACTGACAACATGAAGATTGGGCAAGGAATCGTATGGAAAGTTATTCTTGAGTTTAACCAGGATGGTGGACATTACCACCTGATCCACTAAATCCAGGATGGCGCCGTTGATGGCAGCCACGGTGCTTCGGTGCGCTTCGTTTTTTGTTGTTTTTGTTGATAATTACGTTTGCTGCTGCGATTCCCGGAGCTCTTTCACCAGAGATGAGCTCTTGAACATCCGTGGAACAACTCCAGCGGAGTTACTTCCAACTTTCCTGCTTTCTTCTGTGGAATTACTGGACATTCTAGTCAAAGGTGCGCTCACCTTTCGTCACGCGGTGAGACGCCGTAGGAGAGGAAAACGGGCCGGCTCGCTGGTGAGACTCCGCAAGCATGGTTCTCGCACTCCGCTGCCGGGCATCTTTCTCTCCAACGTGCGCTCACTGTGCAACAAACTGGACGAAATTCAGCTGCTGATGAGGAGAGACAGAGACTTCTCTACATCCTCCGTCTTGTGCTTCACGGAGACGTGGCTCTGCGGATCGATACCGGACTCCGCGCTCCAGCTGGCGGGCTTCCAGCTGCTCCGAGAGGACCGCGACACGGAGCTCTCCGGCAAGACAAAGGGTGGAGGAATCTGCTTCTACTTCAACAACAGCTGGTGCAACGACGTAACCGTGATCCTACAACACTGTTCTCCTGATCTGGAAACTTTTTTCATCAACTGCAAACCCTTTTATTCCCCCCGTGAGTTCGCTTCATTCATCCTGGTTGGTGTTTACATGCCGCCGGCGGGCAACGTGCACGAGGCTCAGCGGACACTCGCCGACCTGATACGGCGTGTGGAGCGGACCAACCCGGACTCCTTAGTTATTGTCCTCGGGGACTTTAACAAAGGAAATCTCACCCATGAACTCCCTAAATACAGACAGTTTATTAAATGCCCCACCAGAGAGGAGAACACGCTGGATCACTGTTACACCACAGTAAGCAGGGCTTATCACGCCGTCCCTCGTGCTGCACTGGGACACTCTGACCACGTCATGGTCCATCTGATTCCTGCATACAGGCAGAAACTAAAGCTCTGCAAACCTGTGGTGAGGGAATTCAAGAAGTGGACCAGTGAGGCGCTGGAGGATCTTCGGGCGTGCTTTGACTGCACAGACTGGGATGTTTTCAGGACGGCTACTGACTGTCTGAATGAGTTCACAGAGGCTGTAACTTCCTACATTGGCTTCTGTGAGGACAGCTGTGTACCATCATGCACCAGGGTGAGTTACAGCAACGACAAACCCTGGTTCACAGCGGAACTCAGAACACTACGCCTGCAGAAGGATCAGGCATTTAGGAGTGGGGACAAAGACTTGTACACAGAGGCAAAATACAAGTTTAGCAAGGCGGTGAGAGATGCTAAACGACTGTACTCTGAGAAACTCCAACAACAGTTCTCAGCAAGTGACTCTGCTTCGGTCTGGAGAGGCCTCAAACACCTCACCAACTACAAGCCAAACCCCCCCCCCCTCCATGAATGACCTCCGCCTGGCAGACAAGCTCAATGAGTTCTACTGCAGATTTGAAAGACAATGTCCTGATCCCATCCCCCACAGCTCCACCAACCTGCTGCAGTCCCCCTCCCCTCCCTCCCCCAGCCCATCAGGTGCTCAGGCCTCTTTAACTATATCGCCTTCCCCTCCCCCACCAGCAACGACCCTCTCTATTCTGGAGAGAGACGTTAACCGGCTCTTTAGAAGACTAAATTCCCGTAAGGCAGCCGGTCCGGACTCAGTCTCCCCTCACTCCCTGAAGCATTGTGCTGACCAGCTGTCTCCGGTGTTCACTGACATCTTCAACACCTCCCTGGAGACCTGCCACGTACCAGCCTGCTTCAAGGCCTCCACCATCATCCCTGTCCCCAAGAAGCTCAGGATCACAGGACTCAATGACTACAGGCCCGTCGCCCTGACCTCTGTAGTCATGAAGTCTTTTGAACGGCTAGTCCTGACCCACCTGAAGTCCCTCACCGACCCCCTCCTGGACCCCCTGCAGTTCGCCTACAGAGCCAACAGGTCTGTGGACGATGCTGTCAACATAGCCCTCCACTACATCCTCCAGCCTCTGGACTCCACAGGAACCTACGCCAGGATCCTGTTTGTGGACTTCAGCTCTGCTTTCAACACCATCATCCCGTCTCTGCTGCAGGACAAACTCTCCCAGCTGCACGTGCCCGACTCCACCTGCGAGTGGATCACTGACTTCCTGTCTGACAGGAAGCAGCACGTGAAGCTGGGGAAACATGTCTCAGCCTCTCGGACCATCAGCACCGGTTCCCCCCAAGGCTGCGTTCTTTCCCCTCTGCTCTTCTCCCTGTACACCAACAGCTGCACCTCCAGCCACCAGTCCGTCAAGCTCCTGAAGTTTGCGAATGACACCACCCTCATTGGACTGATCTCTGGTGAGGACGAGTCCGCCTACAGGTGGGAGTCTGACCATCTGGTGTCGTGGTGCAGCCAGAACAACCTGGAGCTCAACGCTCTAAAGACAGTGGAGATGGTTGTGGATTTCCGGCGGAACAGAGCCCCACCCTCCCCCATCACCCCGTGTGACTCCCCCGTCACTATTGTGGATTCCTTCCGTTTCCTGGGCTCCATCATCACCCAGGACCTCAAGTGGGAGCTGAACATCAGCTCCATCACCAAGAAGGCTCAGCAGAGGTTGTTCTTCCTGAGGCAGCTGAAGAAACTCAACCTGCCAAAGACGATGATGGTCCACTTCTACACGGCCATCATGGAGTCCATCCTCTGCTCCTCCATCACCGTCTGGTACGCTGCAGCCACAGCCAAGGACAAGGGCAGGCTGCAGCGTGTCCTCCGCTCTGCAGAGAGGGTGATCGGCTGCAATCTGCCGTCCCTGCAGGACTTGTTCGCTTCCAGGTCTCTGAAGCGAGCTAAAAAGATCGCGGCTGACCCCTCTCACCCCGGACAAAAACTGTTTGTGCCCCTTCCATCTGGGAGGAGGCTGAGGTCCATCAGGACTAAGACCTCCCGCCACACGAACAGTTTCTTCCCTTCGGCAGTCGGGCTCATCAACAGAGCCGGTCCCCCACTGACTGACTATAACACTCCACCGGTCACTCCCCCTCATACTGCACATGCCACTTTAACTGCAATTCATCACTTTGTCACTTGTCACTTTGTCTCTTGTCTGTTACTTGTTCGTTAGTGCACTTTATACTTAAATATTAAAAAGGTAAAAAGAAAAATATTAATTTTTTTTAACTTTATTCCCTTGTTTTATACTAACCCATAGCCTTAGCCTTATTCTACTAACCCATTGCATTAGCATTTCATTCCACTTTATTTTATTACTTGTGCACTGTTGTCTTGTCGGTCTACTGTCGCGCACTAACCGCCAAGACAAATTCCTTGTATGTTTGACATATTTTGGCTAATAAATGTTTCCTGATTCCTGATTCCTGATGAAAAGTGAGATTTTCGCCCCCGTAAACGCCCGGAAATCTCCCTAATTTCCGACAATTTCCGACAATTTGCAACCCGCGCACGTTGCGTTTGTCTGTGCCACAAATTGTCGGAAACGAACCATGACGTAGGCGGAGAGCTGGCGGAGGTGCGAATGGCCCGAATTAGCATATGAATGCAGCGAAACCACGGGTGGCCGAGCCGAGCGGGCTTGAATATCCTTACTCCTTATTGGATGAAACCACAACTTACTAACAAATAAAATCACTCGTGATTGGCAGCAAAACCACACATGGGCAGACCAGGCTTGAGTTTCCTTGTTCATGATTGGATGAAACCACAACTTTCAATCACTCGTGATTGGTTGGCAGATCTGTCGCTATTGGTCACCCGCCTCATTTTATTTATATATTCATATTATGCTGTATATTCATTTCATGGTTATCCTATGTAGGCTACTGCACTATTATTAGGATACCAACCAGGACATCAATGAATTTATAGAGAAAATGAACATTTGCCACATGTTTATGCAAAGAAAGAGCTTTATTAACAACACACAAACAACTACTTCATACAAAGTGAGGATCTGCCCACACTTGGGTAACGGCGGTTTAAAAAACGACAGCTCAGTAAACTGTCCGTTTGCCTCCTCGGGGTTGTAGACCGTCACTGGCGCCGTATTTTCCGAGGCAGGTCTGTTGTGCAGGCGCCTCGTGTGTGTGGCGACCGTACAATCCACCCCGAGACCCCGCCAACAACGCCGTCCCCTCCGTCCGACGTGAGCTCTACGGTGGCGGATTTCCAGAGTTCCACCTCGTCATCAGCCAGCACACTTTGTCTCGATTCCAGCAGCTGTAAAAACAATGAATCAGTACTGTGCGATGCGGTACGGACACAACACATCGATCAATGCACCTGAAAAAAAGTCAGTAAATAAACTCTGACCCTCTTCTCGCTCGACTCACTGAATCTGAATCCTTCGCAGCTTCCGCCCGCAATGAGTGTTCCGGCTGAACCTGAAGCTCCAGCGTCCCGTCTCAAAATACGTCTTACAGGCGGCACAATTAAAGAAAACAATTAAATGAGTGTGGTATGAATACAAAAAAAATCAAACGCAAGTCACAGTAACATTGAACAGGGAAGGAGAAACAGTAAACAGTGTCACTTAACACAATGACGTCGTCTAAATCTGGACTTTTCCCGGAGCAAATACGAGGTCACCGCCTCATTATGAGGCAAGATTAGTCTGTGAAAACAAAATGTACAGTTTTGATCGGTATCCATACGTATATATTTCCTTATATCGCAGAATGAAAGCATATTCTTTAAATCTGACCCTTGCTCCGGTTCGTAGCGCCTGTAATTCGTCTCGGAGTTGTGCAGACGGCGGACCGCTTCGACACGGCAAAGAAAATAGACTTTAATAAAGCAGTTTCTGCTCACTTGTAAGGCTACTAGGCTACTCTTAGCTTAGCTTGAGGCTACGCTACTTTTAGCTTAGCTTGCAGTCATCGAACGTATTCTTACCGCTATCTTGGGATCGTGCGCCCGTCTCCTCTTCTTTGAGTCGGTTCCTCTCCTCCATGGACAGAAACCCGCAGAGTCCCGAATGCTCCAGTGGAGCGAACCGCTCGTTGATATCGGCAGTTTGTAGTTGGAGTTGACGAGACGATCCACTGAGAGCTTTCAGCAGCTTCTTCTGTCTGTCTGCGGACTGGCCGAAAGTTGGTGACCGCGGAGAGGAGTTGAAGGCGAGACGCCGTCCAGCCATTATTCACCAACCAGCAAAAACCAAACAAAGGAACTGGAGATACAGTTCTTCTGAATATGTCTGTTTGTATGCTCGTCTTGCAAGTACTGCTGTCTGAGTCATGCCTATGACCTCACACGTGATTGGACGAGGAGTCTAAGGGTCCTCCAATCACATACGAGGTTATTGTTATACGGAAGGACCAGTATTTTAGGAAGACAAATGGTTGGGACTTTGAAACAGCTGATATGCTTTATGTAAAGCAGTGTTTTGGTGTCAGCTAACCCTAACCCTAACAACTTTCCCTAGAAAACTGTACAGTGGTGCCTCTTTCTCCATTCCACCAGACACTCTTGGATGAGTCTGACAGACATGCAATGTTGACCATGTATCATCAGATGTACCCTTGTGTCACTGAGGTTGAATGTTTTGCCATGACATGTAAACTGGTAACATGTATGAATGTAACTTAATCGATAGATGCAGAGCAGAAAGGTCAGCATATGTTCATGCTAAGTGGTGTGGAAACACTAACAGTTTTGAGGAACCCGTCCTTGACCCTCTAGCAGAACTACGACCAGCCATTATAAAGCAGTTTATAGTTGTTAATGTTGTGTCAAAGGGAACTGCATTTAAACATGTTCTTGCACAAGTTTCCTGGCTTTATCTCCACCCGGACAGACATTTTTATGGAAAGCCAATAGAAGTTTGGGGCTTGCAGGGAACAGACACGTCATACCCAGCATCATTTCTGCCAGTTGAGCGCATTGCTAGAAGATGTGTGGTTAATACATCCTCTGTGCATTTAAGTAAGACCAAAGAAAAGGTCACTGTAGTCCTGCCACTATGCACTGTAGTTGAGCTCTAGGAGACTGTGATCTCTGCAGACCCCTCATTCTGATTCAAATGTTGTTTGCATGGAATGCTCATTTTACCTTGATTAAAACTAATTGCTAATGGCAATTAGCAATGGCAAATTGCCATTAGCCAATGGCATAAAACTCCCTCGGCGTTCCTGATTTGCATTTGTATAGCTCACAGCATTTTCATTTACATGTCAAAGCCTCCCCTAGAATTAGGAGGAGGGGGGTCATGGGGGGACAACTGCCAAGGGAGGCCCACATCAATTTCTGACAATTTACGGCAGTTTTCGGCGTTGCCCGCAAATTGCCGTGAACAGCCGCAAAACTGAAATTCCACGACAATTTACAGTGCCGCATACTGCCGAAAATCCCACTTTTCATGCAGTGTTCAAACTTACTAAGGCGATTGAGAAAGAGATTGGTAAAATCATATTTGCTGGGTTTGTGAGCAATAAAAGAATACTGATACATGCAACTAGCAAACAACAACAAGAAAAGATACTGAAAATGTCCTCACTTCAAGGGGAAAGAATGAAAGCACATATAACAGGAGCAATGACAAAAGTGAGAGGAGTGATCTCAGGTGTACCATTGAGTATGTCAATGGAAGATGTCAAAAATGAGATTCAGGGAGGTAAAGTGATTGAAGCCACACGGATTAAAAGCAAACGAGATGGTGATCATACAGTGTGAGAGAGTATGTTCCCTGTGGTAGCGGGCGTGGTTTGGCTCGGCTGCAGGGGGGGCTGAGAAGGGAGTGGTTCAGGGTGGCCTCAGCTGGTATTAATCAGTGTCATCACCCTGGCGGAGGACCATCTGGCGGTGCATCCCAGCGGGCAGAGGGACCGGGAGAATTCGCCGGCGTCGGCCAGACCAGGAGCTGCGCCAACCCAGGCCGGCTCCGTGGCTGGCGCCTTTTTCCCCCAGCCCACGACCCACCGGCCCTGGGGAACTCGGGCACCCTTCCCAACCCACAGAGATGTGTGCTGTGCTCAGCGGTGACGCGGGGTCGTCCGACGCTCCGATTATCAAAGGAAAAGGGCTGTGGCACGTAGGACAATAAAGTGTAACAAAAAGAGAAACTGGAGAGAATTCTGTTCCACCATAGGCAGAGGAGTCAAATTAGGGGATATATGGTCTACGTTCAAGAGAATGAATGGGAAAAGGACGTCTGGTAAAATTCCAGCTTTGATTGATAGAGAGAAGATAATAGTATCAGATAAAGGAAAGGGGGAGGGCCTTTGTGGCAGTACACAGTTGTGAAAACCTTAGTGACATACATAAACAGCAGAAAGAACGGGCATTAAGAGAGAATAATAAGGATATGCCATGTTCAGACAGTTACCAGGCAAGTTAATATCAAGACTGTTTAATAAAATTTGGCGGGATGGAATAATACCACACAGTTGGAAAAGTGCAGTAATATTACCATTCAACAAGCCTGGTAAGGACCCAGCTAATCCCGATAACTATAGGCTCATAGCATTGACATCCCACTTGTGCAAATGGATGGAGAGGATAATAGTTCGTAGATTATCACATATATTGAAACAGAGAGGATTACTGACCAATATACAAAGTGGATTTAGAAAAGGGCGCTCCACAACAGATGCTCTAGTTAGAGTAAGTAATGATGTGGAAAAGGCATTGAAAATGAAAGAACTAATGACAATTCTATATTTTGACAGAGAAAAGGCATATGATATGAGGGAAGGTTTCCTTATTAAGATAAGTAGTATGGGTATAGGAGGAAGGTTATATAATTGGCTTATGGACTTTTTAACAGGTAGGAAAGTTAAAGTTGGATCAGAGGTATCTACAGAATTTAATGTAGACAATGGTATTCCCCAGGGGAGTGCAATTAGTCCGATACTGTTTAACATAATGATAAATGATATTTTTTCAAAAATGGATGGATGCACAAAAACAGCACTATATGCGGATGATGGGGCCATTGTGATGAGAGGAAGGAATGTGTCATACGTATTAGGTAACATAAGGAAAGCAATCAGGGAAGTAGAGATGTGGTCATATAAGTGGGGATTCAAGATGTCGACAAGCAAATCTTGTTATATGATGTTTACAAAGCCAGTAGGTGTACATGGAAAATGCATATTAGGAACTTAGAAACTAAATGCAAAAAAGTTATAAACCTGATGAGAGCTGTGGCGGGATGTGACTGGGGTGCAGAAAGGCAGTCGTTTATTAACGTCTATAGGGCCTGCACGAGGTGTGGGTGTGTTCTGTGTTAGTGAGCGCCGGGTGAAATTGTGTCTGAGGTGGCGACGATTACGCCTCACAACACCACCTGACTCCAACTCCACCTCATATGATCTATGGCTCACCTGTCGGACCACCTTCGCTGGTCTCCAGCCACCGTGTGTGCCACAGGGTTGTATTCTCACATCGTCCCCTCTCTCCATAGTGTCCATGTCTTTTGCTGTAGTACTTTTCCTGTCTCCGTCTGTTGTTTTCCAGTCCCTGTTCGTTGTGTGTTACCTCTGGCTTCAGCAGAGTGTCCTTCGTGGGAAGCAGGGTCCTGGTCCTCCTGCTCAGAAGTCTCTGTGCCGGGCTTGTGTCGAGACCCTGGCTCGGCGTGTTGCGATGATCCAGCATGGCCAAGTACGGATCTTGTCGTGCTGCTGCAGCCTTCACCATCAGGCGCTTGGCTGTCTTCACCGCTGACTCTGCTTTCCCCTTACTCTGCGGGTATCCTGGCAACGATGTCCTTTGTTCAAAGTCCCACTTTCAGCTGAAGTGCTGAAACTCTAGTGATGCATATTGGGGTCCATTGTCTGAGATAACAATGTCCGGAATCCCTTGTCGGGCAAAGTGGGCCTTGAGTTTCTTGATCACTGTGTTACTCTTCGTGTCAGGTAGATAATCGACCTCCCAAAAGTTTGAATAATAGTCTACTGTTGATCAGATAGTCTTTATTGTGAAAGGAGAAAAGGTCTGTTCCTACCTTGGCCCAGGGTCTGCTTGCCATGTCATGTGGGTGTAGTGTCTCTCTTTGTTGCTTCAGGTCCACTGACCTACATATGTCACATTTGGAGATGAAAGTCTTGATCTCCTCATTCATTCCAAGCCAGTATACACACTCCCTCGCTCGTCTCAGACATCCCTCTACTCCCAGGTGAGAGGAGTGGATCCTGTGAGTGATGTCCACCCTGAGTGCGTCAGGTATCACGGCTCTGTCCCCTCGGAACACTATGTCATCCTGGAAACTCAGTTCATCTTGGAAGGTGTGGTAGTGCCTGATGTCACTTGGTAAGTCCTGTTTTCTCTTGGGCCACCCTGACAGTATTCTATTTGCCACACTCTGTAACTTTGTGTCATCTTTTGTTGCAGCCCTGATGGCACTCAGCCTCTCTGCTGAAATGGGTAGGTAGCCAACCATGTTTACAGTCTCTATATCTGTCTCACTCTCACCCCTAGTGCTCTCTGGTAAGTATGCTCTGCTCAGCATGTCTGCAAGTAACATATTCCTGCCTGGAACATAGGTCACACTAATATCATACTGCTGTAGCCTGAGTAACATTCTCTGCAGTCTCTTAGGTGCACTAAGTAAGGGCTTGCTGTGTATATTCTCTAGAGGCTTGTAGTCACTTTGCACTGTGACCTCTCTACCATAAGTATACTGATGGAACTTTTCCATCCCAAACACAATGGCTAAACATTCCTTCTCTATTTGGGCATAGCCCTTTTCAGGTGGTGTGAGTGCCCTACAGCCAAATGCCACCGGTTTACCTTTCTGTGTCCGATGCGTCACACTGAAGTGTCAACTCCTCTTCCTTATTGTAGTATTGTAGGACTGGTGCCTCCAGGGCCTGCATGAGCTTTCTTTGGAACACTTCCGGTGCTGGGCTTGTTCCCATCGGCATTCTCAGCCAGCGGAAGCGACCAAATGGGGTGGCGAATGTGGTGAGGTAGCTTGACTCTTCTTCTAGTCTGACGTGCCAGAAACCTTGCTTCACATCGCATACTGTGAACACCTTTGCCTTCGACATCTCCGGCAGGATGTCATCTATAGTTGGGAAAGGATGGGAAGTTTTTAGTGCCCGATTCAGAGGTTTTGGGTCTATACAGATCCTCAGCTTCCATTAGGTTTTTTCACTGCGACCATGCTACTGATCCAGTCAGTGCTGCGTTCCACTGGTGTGATTATCCCTCTTCTCTCTAGATCTTTGAGTTCCTCTTGTAGAGGTGTCATCATAGCTACAGGCACTCTGCGCTTTGGCAGTTTCACTGGTGGTAATCTGTCATCTATCTCTATTTTATATTCACCCTCCATGCAACCATCCCAGGAATCAGGAATAAGGAAACATTTATTAGCCAAAAAATGTCAAACATACAAGGAATTTGTCTTGGCGGTTAGTGCGCGACAGTAGACGGACAAGACAGCAGTGCACAAGTAATAAAATAAAGTGGAATGAAATGCTAATGCAATGGGTTAGTAGAATAAGGCTAAGGCTATGGGTTAGTATAAAACAAGGGAATAAAGTTTAAAAAATTTAAATATTAAAAAGTTAAAAAGAAAAATATTAAGCATAAAGTGCACTAACGAACAAGTAACAGACAAGAGACAAAGTGACAAGTGACAAAGTGATGAATTGCAGTTAAAGTGGCATGTGCAGTGTGGAGGGGGAGTGACCGGTGGAATGTCAGAGTCAGTCAGTGGGGGACCGGCTCTGTTGATGAGCCCGACTGCCGACGGGAAGAAACTGTTGGTGTGGCGGGAGGTCTTAGTCCTGATGGACCTCAGCCTCCTCCCAGATGGAAGGGGCACAAACAGTTTTTGTCCGGGGTGAGAGGGGTCGGCTACCATCTTATAGCTGCTTCAGAGACCTGGAAGCGAACAAGTCCTGCAGGGACGGCAGATTGCAGCCAATCACCCTCTCTGCAGAGCGGATGACACGCTGCAGCCTGCCCTTGTCCTTGGCTGTGGCTGCAGCGTACCAGACGGTGATGGAGGAGCAGAGGATGGACTCCATGATGGCCGTGTAGAAGTGGACCATCATCGTCTTTGGCAGGTTGAGTTTCTTCAGCTGCCTCAGGAAGAACAACCTCTGCTGAGCCTTCTTGGTGATGGAGCTGATGTTCAGCTCCCACTTGAGGTCCTGGGTGATGATGGAGCCCAGGAAACGGAGAGAATCCACAATAGTGACGGGGGAGTCACACAGGGTGATGGGGGAGGGTGGGGCTCTGTTCCGCCGGAAATCCACAACCATCTCCACTGTCTTTAGAGCATTGAGCTCCAGTTTGTTCTGACTGCACCACGACACCAGATGGTCAGACTCCACCTGTAGGCGGACTCGTCCCCACCAGAGATCAGTCCAATGAGGGTGGTGTCATCCGCAAACTTCAGGAGCTTGACGGACTGGTGGCTGGAGGTGCAGCTGTTGGTGTACAGGGAGAAGAGCAGAGGGGAAAGAACGCAGCCTTGGGGGGAACCGGTGCTGATGGTCCGAGAGGCTGAGACATGTTTCCCCAGCTTCACGTGCTGCTTCCTGTCAGACAGGAAGTCTGTGATCCACTCGCAGGTGGAGTCGGGCACGTGCAGCTGGGAGAGTTTGTCCTGCAGCAGAGACGGGATGATGGTGTTGAAAGCAGAGCTGAAGTCCACAAACAGGATCCTGGCGTAGGTTCCTGTGGAGTCCAGAGGCTGGAGGATGTAGTGGAGGGCCATGTTGACAGCATCGTCCACAGACCTGTTGGCTCTGTAGGCGAACTGCAGGGGGTCCAGGAGGGGGTCGGTGAGGGACTTCAGGTGGGTCAGGACTAGCCGTTCAAAAGACTTCATGACTACAGAGGTCAGGGCGACGGGCCTGTAGTCATTGAGTCCTGTGATCCTGGGCTTCTTGGGGACAGGGATGATGGTGGAGCCCTTGAAGCAGGCTGGTACGTGGCAGGTCTCCAGGGAGGTGTTGAAGATGTCAGTGAACACCGGAGACAGCTGGTCAGCACAATGCTTCAGGGAGTGAGGGGAGACTGAGTCCGGACCGGCTGCCTTACGGGAATTTAGTCTTCTAAAGAGCCGGTTAACGTCTCTCTCTAGAATAGAGAGGGTCGTTGCTGGTGGGGGAGGGGAAGGCGATATAGTTGAAGAGGCGTGAGCACCTGATGGGCTGGGGGAGGGAGGGGAGGGGGACTGGAGCAGGTTGGTGGAGCTGTGGGGGATGGGATCAGGACATTGTCTTTCAAATCTGCAGTAGAACTCATTGAGCTTGTCTGCCAGGCGGAGGTCATTCATGGAGGGGGGGGGGTTTGGCTTGTAGTTGGTGAGGTGTTTGAGGCCTCTCCAGACCGAAGCAGAGTCACTTGCTGAGAACTGTTGTTGGAGTTTCTCAGAGTACAGTCGTTTAGCGTCTCTCACCGCCTTGCTAAACTTGTATTTTGACGGTGTGTACAAGTCTTTGTCCCCACTCCTAAATGCCTGATCCTTCTGCAGGCGTAGTGTTCTGAGTTCCGCTGTGAACCAGGGTTTGTCGTTGTTGTAACTCACCCTGGTGCATGATGGTACACAGCTGTCCTCACAGAAGCCGATGTAGGAAGTTACAGCCTCTGTGAACTCATCCAGACTGTCAGTAGCAGTCCTGAAAACATCCCAGTCTGTGCAGTCAAAGCACGCCCGAAGATCCTCCAGCGCCTCACTGGTCCACTTCTTGAATTCCCTCACCACAGGTTTGCAGAGCTTTAGTTTCTGCCTGTATGCAGGAATCAGATGGACCATGACGTGGTCAGAGTGTCCCAGTGCAGCACGAGGGACGGCGTGATAAGCCCTGCTTACTGTGGTGTAACAGTGATCCAGCGTGTTCTCCTCTCTGGTGGGGCATTTAATAAACTGTCTGTATTTAGGGAGTTCATGGGTGAGATTTCCTTTGTTAAAGTCCCCGAGGACAATAACTAAGGAGTCCGGGTTGGTCCGCTCCACACGCCGTACCTGGTCGGCGAGTGTCCGCTGAGCCTCGTGCACGTTGCCCGCCGGCGGCATGTAAACACCGACCAGGATGGATGAAGCGAACTCACGGGGGGAATAAAAGGGTTTGCAGTTGATGAAAAAAGTTTCCAGATCAGGAGAACAGTGTTGTAGGATCACGGTTACGTCGTTGCACCAGCTGTTGTTGAAGTAGAAGCAGATTCCTCCACCCTTTGTCTTGCCGGAGAGCTCCGTGTCGCGGTGAACACATCCTCAAACTCTTCCTTTATTTTGTCCATGGACATGTGTTCTACCTTTATCACTGGGCTCGGCTCTTTCCTCACTATGCTGCCTATAGCCACGATGTTCTCGTACTGTACTTTTATCAGCTTCATTGCCTCGCTGGCTTTTCTGCCCATTAAAGGGATTCTGCTATTCTGGTTAACCACTTGGAACTCTAATCTGTATAGCTTGTTACATAACATTACAGGTCATTTAGCAGACGCTTTTATCCAAAGCGACTTACATTACACTTTAAACCCGTGGCTTTTTCACATTTTTGCCCGGGGAGCAATTAGGGGTTAGGTGTCTTGCTCAGGGACACTTCGACATGGAACATGGGGCAGTCTGGAATCGAACCACCAACCTTGCGCTTCCCAGCACACCTTCTCTAACCCCGGGGGTTGTTGTTGTTGTTTCTGGGATTTCTGACCTTAACCTTACATGTACCCAGAGGAGTCAACTTGGTCTTATTATACATCACTAGCATGTATCACTTTCTCAGTGTGCTCTAACTGTGTGTCTGGGTTCAGTAGGTCGATGGGGATGATATTACAGGTGGCCCCACAGTCTATCTGGAAGTTGACCAACTTTTCCCCTATCTTCATTGTTGCAAAGAGCTGCTGGCCTTGACTGTGGCTGTCTTTAACCTGGTTTACAGCTTCATCCTCTCTACTTGCTTCAGTTACACAGTTGACATCCTCATATGAGTCGCTGTCACTAGTCTGCTCTGTAACTGTGTAACGGAGTTAGAAATACACTGTCATTTTCAAAGTATTGTATTTTATTTTTTTGTTATTATTCAACAATCTTGTTGAACGTGTGTGTGTGTATTTTATTTTGGGTGGGTAACATGACCGCGGTTCTCAGCTGTGGTGCGTCATTATTCTAGACGATGGAGTGGTGATAAAAGTATACGTTTGGTCATTGTTTAGTTTCGCGCCATTTGTATTCGCTACATCCGGTCGTCCTGACGTATACGTTCCCTCCATAGACCCTGTGTGTAGGGAGCTGATGTGCAGAGAGACCAGAAGGCAATGTCTGTGTTTTATTGTCTTCTGCAGGTATGTGTTTTCTTTTGCTTTAATGCTGGAATTTTTGCAGTTGTCACTGTTATCTATTTTGTTCACTTGGGGTTGTTCTCCCCTTTTTGTCACAATTTGGATCTTTGACAAGCTATAATTTAGATTTTGCAGTAGTCCCGTTTTTCCTGCACAGTAGTGTTACACTGTTGAAGACCCTGTGTGTAGGGAGCTGATGTGCAGAGACCAGAAGGCAATGTCTGTGTTTTATTGTCTTCTGCAGGAGCAAATAAATGCTGAAAAGATCAGTACCTGAGTCGACTACTTCCATGCCCTAAACACATCTGTTACAACTGCATGCGCTTTCTTCGTTTTCCTACTGATCTCTTGGCTTGATCTGCACTGTGCTGCAAAATGATTTTCCTTTCCACACTTCTTACACTTTCTTCCAAAAGCTGGGCATTTTTTCTTATTCCTCTCGTGTGTTCCACCACAAAACTTTCACAGTATCTTATTGTCTTCTTTCCTTCCTTCCGTCTGTTTTAGTGCATGTATCTCCTCCACTGTCTGTCCTTTCAGTGTTCTGCAATTCTCCCTGGACAGCTCTGTAGCTCTACAGATGTGCAGGCATGTATCAAGAGTCAGCTTCTCTTCCCTGAGTAATCTCTCCCTCAGCGCTGAGCCATTTGTACCGCAAACAAGTCGGTCTCTAATCAATGAATCTCTAATGTCCCCAAAATTGCAACTGCTAGCAAGTGTCTTCAAGTCAGTTACATAGCTGTCCACATTTTCATCCAACCCTTGGCTCCTCGAGAAGAATCGGTATCTTTCGACGGTTTCGTTTACCTTGGGGTTGCAGAATTCGTCAAATTGCTTGATCATTCCACTCACTGTGGTCCTCGCTGAAGAGCTGGCACTCGACAAAGTTGTCCAGAGTTCTCTGCCTTTTTCTCCGATGAGATAGCTGAATAGCTTGACTTTTGTGGTGTCTTCGGCGTCTGGCATGGTAAGGTCCATGTACAGTGTAAACTCCTCCTTCCAACTTTTCCATGACTTTGCCAAGTTGTCGGAGTCCAAAACCAAAGTTCCCGGGGTCTTTAGCCCGTCCATCGCTAGCTAAACTTGAACTTTTCCTCGTTAATCACTTCTGACACTTTTCAACGTGCACACCGCTGCCACCATGTTTCATTATGTTCTGTCTCACTCTCGACTGTACATAATGGAAGATTAAAGCAGTTTTGCTTACTTGTTCTTTATTTGTATGCAGTCAACAATACTCTGCCTGGTGCAGTTATCCAGGGCTCCGCGTAAGTGGTGCACGCCCTAAATCTGTCCCCCCTACAACAGTACTGCAACAAACGATCCTATTGTTACACCATCGACAACAGACTGAACAGGAATGGGATGAGTCGTTTTTTTTTCCTGAGGAAGCGTCGACCCTTCCATGTGTGCAGCGAGATGTTGGAGATGTTCTATCAGTCTGTTGTGGCCAGTGCTTTGTACTTGGCCGTGGTCTGCTGGGGGAGCAGCATTGGAGCCGGTGACACCAACAGACTTGTTAAGCAGGCCGGCTCCATCATTGGCTGCAAACAGGACAGCTTGGAAAAGGTGTTGGAGGGGAGGTCACTGAAGAAACTGTTATCCATATTGGATAATCCTGACCACCTGCTACAGGGACAGCGGAGCACGTTCTCCATCAGACTCCTTCAGCTCCGCTGTCACAAGGATACAGGAGATCATTCCTGCCCAGTGCAATAACACTCTACAATAAATCATCCCTGGCCAAATAATGACAATAACAACTCTGTACTGCTGTGATGTTGCTGCTCTTTCCTCTTCTCCTTTTACAAATTATTACTATTGTCTCTTTTGGAAGGTTATTCTTTTGTTTCAGTTTGTTTATTTAATTTAATAATTTAATATTTCTATCTTATTATATTGTATATGTGTATCTTTTTATTCTATTTTCCTCCCTGTACATGCTGCTGTGATACCAAAATGTCCCTCTTGAGGGATCAATAAAGTATATCTATCAAATCTAATCTATCTGACATGACTATACACACTCCAGTACAGTAGGTGGCGGCATGCACCTAAACGTTGGTTGCAGTCCGCCATTTTATATGAGAAGGAGAAGAAAAAGGATGGGAGCCGCCGTTAAACACCACAGAAGAAGAAGAAACAAGAAGTGCGTCCAAGGTGCTAAACGAGGACCGCTAATTAGCGTTAATTTAACATTTTTCTAAATATATTTCCGCTTTGTTGGGTTATTCGGCTAACTTTTAAAATTCGAGATCGGCTTCTAGACGTTTGTTTGAGTTGTTCAGCGAGTAGCCAACTAAGTTAAAGTTAACTTTAAACGTTATTTCCGCTTCAAGGCTTTTCTCTGGTCAGCTAACGTTAGCTAACTAACATTAAGCTCACACCATGGTGAACATCTCCATCCTGAGGGTAGGTATCCCGTTAACGGCAACTTAGGCGGAGTGGTTAATGGTTCGTAGTTGGTTACAGTAACATTATCGACGCCATGATGTAATTAGCAAAAATGTAACCGTATTTGCGGGGTTCGGTGTGTTTTTAATTCCTGCGCATTACAAACTTCTTGACCTTGCCCGTTGCACCACGAGGATTTCAGTTTTGTTGTTGCTCTTTGACTCAGACAGGTGTGGTAGTTGACTGTTGACAGTAATCACTGTCAAAATTAGAGAGGGAAAATCAGGTTGATGCGCGCGCGTAAATCGAACGTTCGTCTCGCGAAACGTGAACTTCCTCGTGAGGAGAATCTCTGCTCGCGCTCGAAGGTGTTTTCTACGCGCCAGCTCTCACACCGGTCCGCATTTGAAAAATACCGGGAAAAGAAGTCTGAATCTGTGAATATCTTGCCAACTTTCAGTACGGATCAACTTTTTGGAAAATGGAATTAATGAGGTAGGATGTGTGCAGGCTCCTCCATAGTTCGGTAAAGTTGGCAAGATATTCAGATTCAGACTGACGGACCGGTCTGCGAGCTGGACGCATCGGTCTTAATGTGCCGGTAATGACGGTAAATGATGCTTGTAGCTGGTTGTCATCTACGCTCCACTACGGTTACATAAAGGTGGCGTTTGTGTTTTGACAACGTTTTATCTCAGAATTTCGACTTTCTATCCCCTTTCTTCAGTTGTGTGAATGCATCACTCCAGCAATCCAAAGACGGGGTTTGTAACCAATCAGGTGTAGAGACCATGTGACTGGCTCCGCCCCCTTACTGTCAGAAAGAACAACAGCGAGCGCATAGGAAACACCTTTGAGCGCGAGCAGAGATTCTCCTCCCTCGAGACTGACTTTTGCTCGTGGATGTTTGATTTACGAGCGCGCGTCAACCTGATTTTCGCTCTCGAATTTTGACAGTGATTTGCAGCCATACCCGCTTTGTAACATCTGTGCAGATCGAGAGCCCGTCCTGCATCTGGGGTCGGTTTGTGCAGGATCCCGGCAGTGGCACAGACCAGTACGACCAACTGCAGGCCCAGATGAACCTCTTCTACAAGGACGTGACTCGGGACTTGCGCCAGCTGAAGCCCACCTCGTTAGAGGAGGGACAGGTAACGCAGCACCCGTGGTCCGCTGTCTCCCTCAGTTCTTACACGCCCGACTCGGGTGCAGAGTCTGACCCTGGGACGTTTTGATCAGGCCTGATCTGGATGAGAACACGTGTGTGTGGCTGGGTTTCCTCTCAGGTGTGTGTGGTGTACTGGTCGTGGATGAAGTCCTGGTGTCGGGCCGTGGTGGAGTCGATCGTGATGGACTCCGTGTCCTCTCAGACTCGCTGCCTCCTGGTGGACCAAGGAGAGCGGCTTATTGTCGCCTCAGACCAGTAAGCCCGGATCAGTCCTCCACCACACAGCACCACTGCCATTTAACCAAAGTAGTCCACATATTAGCCTATTTGTAGGGTTGTCCTCAACCAAAGAAAGTCTCTGTTTGCTGACTGTTTCTGAGCACCCGTGTCTTTTTTCCAATTTTCCTTGCGAGGACAGAGTGCATGCGGCGTCTACAGAAGATGCGTCACCAACGGCATCTTTATTTTCTGAGCGCTCTGCTGCTTTGTCTTAACGTTTTCGGTGTAGCGCTGTCGACGTTGTTTTCCCTGTGTCTGTCAATCGTGAACTTCGGACACCGTTATGCCAAACAGCAAAACATGCATTTGAGTGAGCAGAGCGGTCGGGTGGACACTGAATGCTGCTGCTATATATTCTAGATTGAGACCAACACCGTTTTGAAATAATTACATTTGAAGGTAATAAAGTGCAATAAGAGACTGAGTGAAAGATTTCATGTTTGTGTGGTTGTGCATGTACTGGTAAAATATATTATAACATCGTTTTGTGCTAAAGCCGTGTCTCAAGTGTCCTGTGTCCACTGAGGAGGATCTTGTGTGTGTGTGTGTGTGTGCTGCCCTCATCTTCACCTGGGTTCTTATCTCAACCTGCTTTGCAGCTTCTCGTAGCTGGCACGGAGAATGTTCTTCACATGTGTATAAAAACTCAGCGTCTTTACTGCTCGGAGACGTCATTTCCACAGAGCACCGTGATACGTGCCTGTGTATTTGACCTCCTGCTTGCAAGCAATAAATGGACTTTTTGCAACTTTGATCATTCATCAAGACTCTGTTTTATCAGACATCATTCTCTTCTACCGAGCTTTTATTGAAATATTCCATAACATGCTTTCTGATTTTTAACTTTTGTTTGTCGTCTTTGAACCACAAGTATCCGAATCGCTTTGCCGACCTTCCTCCAGCTGCCCTTCTGGGTCAGGAAGTTCCACCTGGCGGGAATCAAACCAACAACCCTGCGGGTGACCGTCTATGAGGAGAGCGCAAAACTCGTGTAAGACAAGCGGTTGATCTTTGAATCACAGTAGACTAGTAATATAAATGTTGTATCTCTGTTTGTTCTGGCAAATGAAATCCTGTCGTCTTGAGTCATTGGTTTCCTCTGCAGTGCGTCCAGTAAGTGGGACGGCTCTGCGACACTCTACCTGCACCGCCTGCTGCAAGGTGAGCGACGCGGCCGACATGTGTTTACATCTGGAGATCCAGACCGGCGTTAAAACCGATTTAAGGAGCTTCTTTAAAAGTTCTCTTCCTTCCATCAGCGTCGACTATGGCGGAGGCTGTGATGCTCGAATCTGAGTCGGACTCTACCTCCCTTGAACTCTACCTGACCGTATGGAATGTCAAGGTGAACTTTGACCCCACTGTGCCAGATCTACACATTTGGTTTAACAGAGCTTAATACAGACATTATTATGAGATGTTTAAGTCTTCATCTTTAACCTAATAATGTCAGCAACATCCAAACTATTTCTCATCACTGGTGTTGTTACACCGAGAGCTGATTTTATCTTTGTAATCATCAGATCTGTGTGAACGACGATCTGGTGGCCAAGAAGTATGCGTATTACAGCGGCGGTCAGAACACAGTCATGTTGTCATCCAGCCTCTTCAACCAAAGCATCTGCTCGACCTCAAACAAGCCGGCGCCACAAACCTCCCAACCACCTCCCGGTAAAAGACACGCCGCGTGGAGACTCATCCACAGTCGGATTAAACATGAAGAGTCACACTGACCCGTTACAGACGAGTGCATTTGTAATACTGGATCGTCATTACTGTCAGGATTTAAAGTTGATTACTCATTCTTGGGCCTGGAGAGGGCAACAACAGAACGCCCAACAGCGGTTGGATTTTGGTTCCTCCCAGAGTCCGTAGCTGTGGTCCGTTAAATGACTGCATCCACTGACGTTTGCCCTGCCGCTTGTTTTCAGCTCTTTCTCCGCGCTTTGATTCTGTGGAACATCCTGCGGCTCCCTCCACGCCTCAGGTTAGCAGCTCTGCTCACAGTCCGTTCTCCGGTAAATACCCACACCCCCTCACCTCTGACCTCTCGCCTGCTTTAGAAACCCCAACATGAGCCACAGACCTCTGAGGGAGGCACCGGGTCAAAGGTCACGAGAACCGCTGCGGAAAGGTGAGCGCAGTCCAATAGATGTGATAAACCTTTTTAAAACAATATCAGTGTCTGAACCACAGTGATTGACAACAAAAAAGGTTTTATTTTATTTTTTATTGCCAAGGCAAATTCTTTTCCTCAAATTGAACAATATATTAACTCCTACAAAACAATACTGTAAATATAAATAAATGAATAAAAAACGTTGCTTCACATGACAGTTTACAGTATAATTACATTGTTTTCCCTCTAAGAGCTTGAAGTGTATAAATTCATTGAAATTTGGGGAATATTAGTCAAATAAAAAGTGTTTCAATCGGCTCAGGCACCGAAAGGAAGCACCGAAATATGCGTTGTTTCCTGTACCAGTAGGGCTGTCAAAATTGCTCAAAAAGGACGTTTGAATATTTGCTATTCGATATAATATCTGGCTGCGCATTACACGTCAATAACAGGACAAATTTCTACAATGAGACATAACTACTTGTATAAGTAATTTGTTTAAGTTTAAACCTATTTCCTGCAAAAAAATAAGTAAATTAACAAATGGCCACAACTGCAGATCTCTCTCTCACTCGCACACACGCGCTCTCTCTCTCTCTCTCTCTCTCTCTCTCTCTCTCTCTCTGCGCTTATTGGTTTAAATGACCGACAACAATAAACAAATGCTGATCAAGAGTTTTGTGCAGGCAATTTAATGTTGCGATACTTGTCCCACATATGGCTTCATTCAGTGATTGAAAGTTTTACAGTACCGACATTGAGCTGTGCTGAAAACACAGAACCTTTCATTGGCATGAAACGGCAAATAATCAAACTAGTGCATGAAGCTGTTGTAGCCGATCTAGTCTGTTTTATTCATGCAATGTACAGGCGTGCGCCCACCCGCTAAGCAGTCGCGCCGCTGTTGTGTTTTTTTCTTCTTTTTTTTTTACATTTGAATAGTTGTTGAAAACGCCTATGTAAACATTTCAGAAGTGTGTGTATAATTGTCTTAATGTACCTAACCATCTGGGGAGGTTTCATGTTGCTAAATGTCCTTGCTGCTCTCGTGTGCAGCGACTCTATGGAGGAAACCAACGCGTCTCTGGCTCTTCTTCAGTTCAGGTGAGCATTGACCTCCGTCTGGTGCAACGCGCCTCGTGTGATCGCCTGAGGTCGACCGCACTTTCTCCGTCCGTTTTTAACGTGGCTGTTTGAAACCAGTTCACAAGGTTCCTGAATCCTGGCAGCATCCACCAGCAGGCGTTTACCTCTAGGCTATGGGTTAGTAGTATATTAACCCATGGCCTCATACTACTAACCCATAGCAATTATTTCATTCCTCGTGCACAGTTGTCTTGTCGTCCATTGTCGTACTTGTCTGCTGTTACGCACCAACGCCAAGTCAAGTTCCTTGTATGTCTGACATATTATGGTAATAAATGTTTCCTGAACAGATTCCTGAATCCTGGCAGCGTCCAGCAGCAGGCGGCTCCCGCTGTGAGTACACAGGAAGGGTTTTGTTTTTGGCTGTGAGTAATATCTAAAGGGCTTGAGACTCCTGCAGGCTGGATCTTTTTTTGTCTGAATCCTTTTTTTTTCTTTTTCTGCGCACTGTAAAGTGGTTGTTATTTTTCACCTCTACAATTAATTCCTGAGCAATGACTCTTGATATAAAAGTTAGTTTGTTTTGTTGTTGTCCCAGGTCAGTCAGCACGAAGAGCTACGAGACGGTCGACCAGACGAGACAACTGCAGCCTCCAGCCGCTGCACAGGACAGGAAGTGTACGCTGCCACTAGAGGCCCGACTAGAATCAGAGCGCTCCTGTCCTTTTCAACTCTTTAAATCAGTAGATGTAAAGATCCCTTCTGTACCCAAAGGACATCCTCGTCTGGAAACGTCCATAAATAGCATAAAATAAATAAATGAATAATAAGAAAACAATTAGAAGTCATAACTTTCCTGGAAATCATCACATGTTTTTAATAGGCCGAAACCCCCAGAAAATCTTAATTTGTTTAATCTAGAGTTCAGAGATATGTATGTTTTAACTTTGTATTTAAAGACCCAGTATGTACCTTTGGCTGATAATGTGCTACGTTAGCTCTTCAGTTTAGTTCTTTGTGTCTTTCTTGGTATCGCTGTGTGTTGAAATGTTGACGCCCAGCAGATAAAGAAAACCATGTATACATTTTAGCTGGAAATTAGCAAAGGTCCTTTTTAGAAAACAGATAAGATGTGAACTGTCACCTACATTAGAGGACCGTGGCTCTTATTGTACCAAACCGCAGCTTTATATTCACTACTTCTGTCTCGTCTGCCTCTAAGCGACAGCGATCCTGCAACACGGCACACGAGGTGAGGTTCTCCCACTCGATGCTAAGTGAAGGGCACCAGTCGCTCACGTCCTTTAGCTTCATCCCTGTTTCCTCAGCAGAACGCGTGAACAAGGTGTTGGGGAGAGCTGTCAGGTTGGATGTTTGGCAGATGGAGAAACGAGGTACGGTGAAATGTAATATCAATACCACCTGTTGTGCGACGGAGCTGAGCGTCTCCACGCTTCCTCCTTAAATGTTTTTGTGTGCTAGCGATTCGAGGTCAGCAGAGAGGACGCAGAGGAAGGAAGAGGAGTGGGCCTGTTCACGGTGAGCTGAGGAAGGAGTCTGACAGTGTGAATCTCTTTACCTGGGGGGGGAAACGTGACACAAACTCCCTTCTCAATGCTGAAGACTGTTTTTGATTTGTAACTGCTGCGTCCCGTTCAGCCTTTTGGAGTGGTTGAACCCGAAGCCCCCGATTGCCGACCTGGAGGCAGCAGACGCCGCGGTACGTTTCGTTCTCTCGGCTTATCCTAAACTTCACAAACCAAAATGTATTTCCTCTTCATTCTCCGAGTGTTCTTATGGTTATTTGAGCTGCTTGACTGAATCCCGTTGGTACATCTCCACAAAATTAGAAAGCTCTCTCTCGTCCTGCAATGGTACTAAATTGATACAAAAGGATTTCCTTGTTTTATGATTGGAAGGTAAACCGGTTAAAGCATCAAGGCGGTGCATGGTTAACCAATCAGGGACAGTCATCCTGGCAAACCCCTCCCTGAAACTTAAAGATGGTATCTAGACTGGTGAACACGTTAAGCTCCTCTAAAGCGTCCTTGTCTCTGGGGAGTAGAGCTTCACTCGCATTGTTGGAGGTAGTGTTTATTTCTGCCAACGTTAAAAAAAAAATGCAAATAATTGACCAAAACGTTGCTTCCCCAGAGCTGCCGCCTGTGCTGCAGAAGGAGCCATTGCAGAACTCAGCGGGGTTTATTATTTACTGTCTCGTATGTCTTCTGTCTCACCAGCCTCCCGACTGTCCTCAGGTCGCTCCCCATGACCCCAGCCGGAGTGGGGCTCTGGTGCACTCCGCCCTCCCAGTGGAACCCTGCAGCGGCCTGGACGACGCTCCCGTCACCAACACTCTCCGCTGGGTAAACATCAACGAGGCCGCTTTCACTTGGAAAAAAGGGGCAAGCGAATTGTGACCTGAAACATTCGCTTGGTGACCTTTTACCTGCAGGTTTAATTACAAACAGGGTTCTGTTTTAGTTGAATAGCATCTTTCTCAGTCCGTTAAAAAAACAATGACTGACTAACGGATGGAGGCAGCGGTAGACAGAGTGTCCTCATGCCTTCACCCACCATGGGTGCCTACTGGTCCCAGTCGCAGCTGTGCTTTCCCTCCAAGCTGCAGCAGAAGCACTTTCCAGGTCTCCGAGGCCTTTGATCTGGACAGTCGCACACACACACACACACACACACACAAGTGATGAACTAGGATTTATAAACGGGGACTTTGGCGGTCGTGCTGATTTATTAATTGGCAGGTTGAAGCTGAAATGCCGCTCTGCCTCCAGGCGATGAAGAGCAAGCAGTATGGCGCCTTGTCTCCAGCCGACCGTTACAGCTGGACAGCCGTGGCCCGAGGATGCAACACCGTCATCGTCTCCCACAACGCCGACCAGCCTCTGGCCTACTTGGCCCCGCTCCTCACCCACATCCTGCTCAACTCCATCTTCTCCCTCACCTCAGGCACAGGGGTGAGAACATTAACACATTGATTTTAGATTGTTCCGGCCGCGCCATGATTTGATTGACTGCTGTCGTATCGTTGCTGGGGGCTTTAACTGTTGGTTCTCACCTCCAGCCCATAGTGGTGCTGCTGTGTCAAGGCTGGAAGAAAGCTCAGGTGGTGTACGGCCTGCTGGAGGACATGAAGGTGGCCCCGGTCCTCCACCCGCTCATCTTGCTGCTTGGCGTCGGCAAAAACGAGGCCAAGGCCGTCAAGATCCCCAAAGACTGTGAGTGGAGAACTGTCATCTCCGTCCACTGGTGCTCCCCGCTAGAAATGATAAAATCCCACACAAAATGTATTGCTGATCCTCGTCGCACAGGCCTGCTCTTAGTGACCACTCCCTTCAGTCTGGTCCGTCTGCTGTCCAGCCACTGCTTCCTATTCCTGCGTCTCTGCCACCTCGTGCTGGACGAGGCCGACCGGCTCTTCGCTGTCGCCCCGGATCAGGTGACCGACTGCTCCTCCTTCTCACTCCAGTTTCTGAGCTACAGCGGCTAGTTTTTTTTTTTTTTTTTTGAAACTGACTAATGTTCTCCTGAAAGATGGCGGCCATTTTGGAGCATTTCCAGAAGGAGACGGCTTCCTGTTCTCGGCAGCTCGTCGCTGTGGCAAAAAAGTGGACCGGTCACATGGAGGGTTTGGTAGCCAATTACATGCCATACCCTTGCATTGTCGTGACCGTCCCTGAGGAAGCTGTTCTCTATGGTAACGTTCAGCAGGTCCGTGCCAGTTGTAGTGCAGGCTGATGCTCAACTGTAAGTTGGTTGTGTGATGAGACGCTCTGTTTAAAGTAGCTGTCGGTCTTCCTGCAGGTCGTCCTCATGACTCTGGAGAGCAGCAAGATCTCAGTGCTGTTGGGTGCGTTGGATTTCAACCCAGTCATCGGCCAGAAGACTGTGATTGTAGCAGACTCTGCTGAGGAGGTTGAAGACGTGTGGAAGGTGAAACCTGCCACCAGCTTCCTACTCATTTCACTCTTAATGAGCCACGAGGTTGTTTCCTGCCGAGTAGAAAGAGTTGTCTTCACTGCCACTTATTGAAGACTAAACACTTTAAGAAGTTGGTTGCTTGCACCATCAGATACATTCTCACTAGATGGACTTCAGGTAACAATGATGGCAGCCAGACAGACGTTGTATACTTATTTAAGACCTGCGGTTATGCTGTACATTCCTTTGTTTTTAAATGAGTAAACCTACAGTGAGTATGAGTCATTCTACTGTCAGATACACGGTCTATAAAATTACCAGCTTTCTTTTTTTACTTAATATCAGAGCCTTGAAGTAGCAATAATAACAACTGAGGATGTTTCCAATCTTCAGGCTGTGAGCAGCAAGTCTGCATTCTGCCTCAAGACCCACGAGCGGTTAACACACAACTTTGACTTTGTCATCGAGCAGTGGGGGAAAGCCATCGGCCCCGGAACCCACGTCATTCTGGGTAAACTACACACATTCACACACACACACGTGCACACAATGTGGGTGAAACCCTGTATTACGCCTCATGGAACAATTCTATTGGTCACCTTTTGTTTCTGGGTTTCACTAATATTTAACCTTGAGTATTACAAAGAGTTTGTGGCTACATCGTTGGCAAAACCTTAAATCTCTGCCCCATTTCAACTAGATTTTGTTAAAATATGAATAAAGAACATTAATTCTCTGAATCTTCTCCTGTGAACCCTTTGGTCACGCTGTACTTGACCTCTGCCCTCCAGTGACCACCACCCAGTGTCTGAAGTCCCTGGGAGTCAGAGACGCGTCGTGCGTCGTCCACTACGACTTCCCCGCTTCTCCCAAACTGTTCGGCGGCCGGCTGTCCTGTATGGCCAAGAACTTCAGAAACCTCTCGGAGCGCGTAGGAGCCGATTCCTGTGGAAGTGATTGATGCTAAAAGAAGACGTCTCAATGGGCCAGAGGACATTCGTGTTCACGCCTGTCTTTGTTCCTCCAGGGTTCCTCCGAGGACCAGCCTCGGCTCACCAGGTCGGTGCTGCTGATCTCTGAGAGGAACACCAGTCACATGGTCGGAGTTGTGGGCTACCTCGAGCGAACCGTCGCCCCGCTGCCCCCCGAGCTGCTGTCCTTCGTTCGGGGGGTCCAGCTGGCCCAGGAGGACCATAAGGCCGACAGGCCTCTATGCAGCTACCTCAAGAGCTTCGGAGTCTGCAGGTGAGCTTTCCCACTGAAAGATGATCCGCTGACCGCTGTGTGGTTTCTCTTTCCATTTCTGTGCAGCGAGCTGATCGTTTAATCCTCACTTTGTAATCTAGACCAGAAGCTTTATTTCCTTATTATTTATTTGCATATTTTCTCATCAGAGTATGAAAACAAGGAGACCGAGTGGAAACGTTATTTTATTACTTCAACTGGAGGGTTTGTTTGTTATTCATGTTGTCCTGTCACATCCTCAATTCTGTGTTTTACTACAGGAAGAATTTAATCTATTTTACTTTTGAAACTGTTAAAGTAACGCCATACATCACACACCTTCGATTAGTTTTGTTTTTTTAAATAATATTGAATGAATAAAAGACGATGAATGAAAATTGATATGTATAATTCTAATCACACTTTGCTCAAATGCTATAATCAGGCATTAAAACCCCTACGTGTATCGTGTAGATTCGATGAGTTTTTTTTTGGGGGGGGGGGGGGGGGGGGTTATTCATATTCAGTGAACTGCGAACAGGGTGAGTGATGGTTTTAATATTTTCTGGTCTATCTATGTTAAGTTACCCAGGAGCTTTGTTGACACAGACTTGGCTAACGTTAGCTACAGCTTGATGAATTGAGTCATTTAACACAGTAGTAGAGAACGCGACGTCGGGCAGCTAGCTAGCGCTCCGGGGGGAAATGATTAGCTAACGCTACCGCTCCCCCTGTCAACGGATGACTCGAAGAAATCTCTTACCGATGCCCTAGAGGGGTAATATCCTTCTCACCTTGTTCACCCTTGACCTGTTTCATGCCTGTATAATGTGAGAAAGGATCTGCTCTTTGAACAAAGCTTGTAGGATCTGTGTATTCTGGTTGAATGATTCAAATAATAATTTCATTGAATAAAAGAATCCTTCTGGTTAAAAGTAAAATGTGTTTTCCTGTGTTTGCGTCTGCAGAGACCGCAGCGTGTGTCCCAACCGTCACAGATTCATCCCCAAGCTGGACGAGTCGCTGCTTCCTTCCTCGGGACTCCTAGAGGTCTCTGTTCTTCTCATCTTTGATTTAAATAATTAGGCTTAGTCTTCATCTGTCCAGGATCCTGACGTGAAGGACCAGCTGGCTGTGTTCTATGTTCCCCTCGCACAGTTCTCAGTCGTCATGTTAATCCCCCAAAAACGTTTGACATAATGATGTTGAAGAAGCCACCATACCGCTGCTCACAAATGTAGAACGTTGCGTCTGATGTTGGCAGGTCTTGCCTCTCCATGTCAAGACGGCATCGGTGTTCTACGGCCGCCTGGTGGAGGAGGGCGGAGGAGGCTTCCAGAGCTTGGCGGCGGAGATGTCTGCTTTCTACGCCGACAAGAAACCCGGAGCTGAGGAGGTGCTGCAGGGCGGCCTGTACGCTGTCCAGGAGCACGAAGTCTTCCACAGGTCTGTCGTCCAAACACAAAGAACTGCAGCCGAGCTCGTAACTCGAGCGCCAGTCACAGCTGCTCCGTCCGGTCCCCACCCCCTTTATTCAAGCTTTATTAACCAGGACAAACCCAAGAGATACAAAGAACATGCATACAAACATAATCTGGACCTTGAGTCTGAAATTTGAAAAGTTTTGATTGATTGAGACGACAGACTTGAAATAAAAACACCACCATATTGCATCAATGAACAAATTGTTATTCAAGTAAATTCTGTGAATTCTGGTTTAAAAATCCGCTTTGGTTTAAGAATCTGGCTTAAAATGTTCCTGAAGCTCGCAGGGTCCAGAACTTTTTGAAAGTCCATTCGCTCAAACCGCTCCAGGTTCTAGGAGTGACCGACTGTTTGATGTGACTTCATATGTCTGCTGACCTTTAACCCTGCTCCAGCTTTTTTTTTTTTTTTACACTGGTTTATAACTGTTGATTGCAGGGTGGAGGTCCTGTCCCCCCCCCTCAGAGCCGACCGGCTGTTCTTTTCCGTCTTCGTTCGGTTTATCGACGTGGGAAACAAGAAGGAGGTCAAATCCCATCAGGTCCTCCAGCTGCCGGAGCGGTTCTGCTCTCTGCCCGGCCAGGCCGTGGAGATGGTGGTCTGCCGGGTCAAACCGAGCGATGGCGAGATCGACTGGCACCCCGAGGTCTGTGCCCCCCCCACGCGATTTTTCTATTTCTCAATTCTCTCTGGAACGATTTGGTCTCGATTCAGAAAAGTTAATAATCGGAATTAAAAAAAATAATAAGTGTCTCGCGCGAGATATTTGCTCGCTGGCTGGAGTGATGCATCCACACAACTATAGAAGCCCATTTCCGCACTGAAGAAAGGGGATAGAAAGTCGACATTCTGAGATAAAACGTTGTCAAAACACAAACGCCACCTTTATCTAACCGTAGATGACAACCAGCTACAAGCATCATTACCGGCACATTAAGAGCGACGCGTCCAGCTCGCAGACCAGTCTGAATCTGAATATCTTGCCAACTTTACCGAACTATGGAGGAGCCTGCACACATCCTACCTCATTAATTCCATTTTCCAAAAAGTTGATCCGTACTGAAAGTTGGCAAGATATTCACAGATTCAGACTTCTTTTCCCGGTATTTTACAAATACGGACCGGTGTGAGACTAAGAGCAGCTTTTTATTTATTTAAAAGAAAAATGAATGTGTTCAATATTTTTTTTACATCGGCTACTTCCATGTTGCGTTGAAATGCAAGCTGCGTTGGTTCTTGCATTGTTGATAGAAAATCCTATTTGTGACAAAGATTTTTTTTTCTCTTATAAAAAATGAAAAGGTAATTCATCTGTTGATTTTATTTAATTATCAAATAAAGTGGAAGTGATTAGCAACCTCTGAGTAGAAAACTCAGATTTGAGAAAATTTATAAAATCAAGATGCATCGATAATCGTTTTATCAGTTTAGAATCGAATCGTGAGGTGGGAAGGTGGGAAGAGATTCCCACCCCTACCTGTTTGTGCCTCCTACTGTCCTGGCTGGTGGTTTAAACATGTGATTGGACCCCCGGTTCATCTCTCAGGTCACCAGAGCGATCAGCCAGAAGATCCAAGGCCTGCAGCACCGAGCCAGAGCCGTGTTCAGTCTGGGAAACACCGTGTTTGTTGATCCCATGGTGAGCTCATCCAGTTACTGATTCACACATTTATCTCAACTCTGAAGCTTGGTTTGCACTTCTGCTACCATTTTGGCCCTTAACCTTCCAACGCGTGTAAATTCGGTACTCTGAGGCACAAATCATTGATTTCATTTTGTTATCCCTTAAGATATTACAACACCAAGGAGCCAAAAAACGGGATTTAAAAGTTTTAACTTTGTTTTTTGTTCAAAGTAATTAGTGCAGTTATCTTAAGACTGCTGTGACCTTCTCCTGAGGTCACACACACGTATGAAGCTGACATGTTGACTCATGATCTTCACGTGGGGCCTTCTAGTGGCTCCGAACTAAAAGGTGTCTGTCTTTGCCATCTTTTTACTGCATTAATGCTTTTATGCTTTTGATTTTATATTGCTATAGTCATTCACATTTGTAGCTCGCGACATTCGTATAAATAAAGGCACAAAAAAAATTCTGGCATCTCAAAAAATGTGATTATAAAGACATTTTTGCGATCAGATTTCCATCTTGTAGCGAAAAGGAACAAGTACGTGGGACTGCCCTGTTTTGGTTCCGTTGGCAGAAGAGAAATGATTATTAAATGTGTTTTTCCCCTCAGGTCCGTCTGACTCAGGTTCCGGGTATGAAAACTGTGATCAATGAATGCAGCGTGCAGGCGGAGATCCTGAACACCGGGATGGGAGTCACCAACCAGGAGCACCTGGACCTGCTGCGGGCGCTCCGCCGGGACGCCGAGGAGGCGGGTCACACATCTAAGTAGGCAAACACCAGAGCGGCGGGTCCACAAGGCGCCGGCCTCCGTTGCTGTGACAAGTGAAGCACGGCTCTTGTCCGCAGGTCTGGGGACGCGGCACCGTCTCTGGAGGTCGGGATCAAGGTGGAGGTTCTGGCCGAAGCCTTCAGAGCGGCCGAGGTCGACCCGCTCGCTGAGCTTCCTCCCCTCGAGCTGATCCCGGAGTGTGGTCAAACACCGTCGCCTGACCGCCGGGCCGCCGTCGGACAGAAAAGCCTCCACACGGCTGATCTGAAGTCTGCTGAGCAGACCACGAGGTCAGCAGCGTAAATATATACAATACTAAAATCAATTGGATAAAACATCACACACATGTTCCACAGTCGGTTAACCGGCAGCGGTCTCGCCAACCAACACGACTTTATTCATGTATCATCTACTACATACTTATCATCAATTAATCATGAGATCTCCTGCATGAATACGTAGGTTGGGATTAAATGATGTCCGCAATATTAATATTACCACTTGTATGTTTGCGTCACAGAATCCAAAATGGAAGAGAACCTCCTGCTGCTCATCTCGGCAAAGGTAAACAATGTAATTGTCTAACTTCGGCATGAATTCTAGATGGAGACCGACACCGTTGTTTGGTTTCTCACTCACAAGAGAGGCCGTTCCATTCGTGGTGATCACATAAAGGAGATGACGCGTCACTGCTTCTGTACCCAGAAAAATGAAATGTGACAACATAAGAGTGGAGCATTGTGTTTAGTGATGATCTCCGTGTTCCTGCAGGTGAACATCAAAGCGACGACACCAACGAGGAAGACTCTGGTGACCCCCCCAAAATGTACAAAGTGCATATTCAAATAAACGTCCTTCCTCATCGCTCGTGGCAACGTCCGATGTTATACCTTATGGCGTTAAATGTTCTTCTAAATGTCCCGTCATAGTGTTCTTACACTCTTTGATATTTGTATTCTGACAATAAAGATGTAGTTAAACTAAATCTGCACACGTTACGTCTGCGTTTAATCTCCCTGTGACTCGTTCAGTTTCCACCCCCTGGCCCGCTGGTACCAGACGTCCAGCTTTGCCATCGTGACGGTAAAGCTGAGGAACCCAGAGAACCAGCGCTGTGACTTCTACCCCGACCGGGTGGTCTACAGGTCAGTCAGCAGCCCCCCCTCACCAGCCGCTATGCTGTGAAATCAAACTAGCTCAGCTTATGCTTGGACTTCTCTCTTCTCCTGCCCCCCAACCGCCCACCCTCTATTGTGTTTAGTGGCAGAGCCGACGGTCGGACCTACAGAGCCGACCTGCAGCTTCATGGTGACGTCGTTGCTGACCGCTGCTGCTGGGAGATGAAGTCCAACGAGCCAGTCCTCCGACTGGTCAAACAGCAGCCGGGACACTGGGAGCGACTCCTGAGGAGCAAGGTACTGGGTCAGGCTCCACCACGGCCAGTCCAGTCTTTGGGCTCATGTTTAACTCTACTGTGTTTCCTCAGAACATCTTTGTGAGCTACGACACAGACCACATCGAAGAGGACGAAGACGGAACCCCAAACGGTGAGCGGCACACCCAACGGGGGGGAGGGGGCTGGAATTGAGTGACAGCGTGGGCTCTGAAGTCTGGAGTGACGTCCGTGCCTTTTGGGTCTCCAGGCCCGTGCTTCGTCGAGGACTTGGGAAAGGACAACTGGTACGTGAACCTGGAGAGTGGCAGTGAGAGCGACTGAAGATGAGACCGACGGGACAACACCCCCACTCCACTCGAGCCTTTGTCAACCCCCAAACTCTTCCTTCTTGTTTTTCAAAGTCACGTAAAATGCTGTTATAAATGTTACTGTTGTAATACAAACTCATGTAATGCCAAAGTTCAGGGCCTTGATTACTCATTAAAGACAAATTCAAAATATCATTTTTGTTTGTTTCTAATAAGGTACTTTTTAATTGTAGTGTTTGCCCTACAATTATATCAGGAGGCAAGTGATGTTATAAACCGAATGCAAACACTGAGTAAAATAATATTTCTTTTATACGGCTAATACGTTTTACCTAAAGGCTATACTAGTCTTTAATGGAAAAAAGCTCTACAGGTCAGTGATTGAAGGCCAGTTTCTACGTTGCCAGGTTGTGAAATCCTTCTGCTGGTGATTATTCTATTAGTAAATGATAATGTAATAATTTTGTTTCATACAATAAGCTGCTTGATTTGAGTTTGAACATGACCCGTCGCCACCTTTTTTAGGTAATTAAATAAACCGTTTATTTGTACGTTCTGGGTTGCTGTAAAACAAGACACTTCCTGAGTAGAAATGAATAAAACAAATATGGAAAACAATGCAAAACAGCAGAAAAAATGTTGGTGTTATTTCTTATTTCTTTTTGTTGTGGCGATGATCACAGATAGGTGTTCTTAGCCCAACACAGCACATCTGACACCAACACCTGTCTGGAGTAAAACGTTAAATAAGCGACGATCACAGAGTATCAATTTTAGCTGATGCTTTTCAACAAAAATGCGGCAACTCAAAGACCTACTTGAATCAAGTAAGAGGTACAGAGAAAATGGAGGTGTTTGGACACTGTTATTCTGCATATGGATTTTGCTTACGCCAACTGGCCATGGCCTTTGATTGGCAATCAATTACTTATGGTCTCGGCGAGATTGAATTTCTTTGCACACAGATATTTGACTGCTTATTCCATTTTCTGGCAGAAAGAACATTTGACTGGAATTTCTAGTAGAATCTGCAATCCACCAAGATAAGTAAACCAAGGTACCAACAAAAGCACTCTACTTTTTCTGCTGTTGCTAAGTGGGGATATACAACTGAATCTTGGTTCACAGGCAAACCCTAAAAAAATTGATGAATATTTTTCCTTTGAGACTGCTGACTAATCACCAGCAATCCATTGGTGGCTCTACTGTTCATCCAGATAATGTGAACTACTCGATGGAAGAAACAAACACTCTGTCACCAACAGGTCTGGCCCAGCACCAAATGCCGGCATGCCAACTACGACCAGGCTGGGGCCCACACTCTAGCAGTAGCATGCTAGCTGCCACTAGGTTAGACCCAGGCCCTTGCAGTGGCATGCCAGCTGCCACTAGGTTAGACCCAGGCCCTTGCAGTGGCATGCCAGCTGCCACTAGGTTAGACCCAGGCCCTTGCAGTGGCATGCCAGCTGCCACTAGGTTAGGCCCAGGCCCTGGCAGTGGCATGCCAGCTGCCACTAGGTTAGGCCCAGGCCCTGGCAGTGGCATGCCAGCTGCCACTAGGTTAGGCCCAGGCCCTGGCAGTGGCATGCCAGCTGCCACTAGGTTAGGCCCAGGCCCTGGCAGTGGCATGCCAGCTGCCACTAGGTTAGACCCAGGCCCTTGCAGTGGCATGCCAGCTGCCACAAGGTTAGACCAAGACCTCAGCATACCAGTTACCACACTGTATGCCGTCCGGATCACAGGGGTGCAAACTTGTCACCTTTCATTTGTGTGATTCATGTAGATCTGCAATAAAAATATTTTTTTGGGGGGGGTCCGGTCCGGTCCTCCAAGTAATCTGCGAACGCAAGCTGTCGTGAATATTTTTTTCAAGTTTTGCCCAACTCGTGTCATCATGTCATCTTCGGGTCTATAGCTGCCTAGATGCCGTAATAGACAGGAGTGACGGTACGCTGCAAGAACGTCAGTCCTTTTAACGTGCTAATGTCAGACAGTTGGCTGACAGACGCCTCGCAAATCAACCATTTTTGCTGGTTACAATAATGGTGTTATCGGATAGTACAGTACAAAGTTCTAATAAACAGAAGTAAAAAAAAAGAACTGGCTTCATTTCTCATTTCAATGGTGCAGACCCCCCCCCCCCCCCGCCCCCTCATAACGGCCCCCTCACCACCCCATCACCAGCAACACCGGCCTCCGGCTCCCTCCTCACCCAGCAGATGTGACCGGGGAGCTAATGTCAGCCCGGGTCTCACTTGCTGACTGCGAGGTTAGCTTTGCCAAAACGTTCAAGTTAATGCATTAAAATAAAGTAAATACGTTAGAATAAGTCTGTTTTTAGTCCACTCTCTCCATTAGAGGTCGACGCATTCCATTTAGCTCTGGAGCGTGAAGAGAACAGCGTCACGAAGGGGACAGCGTTTTTTCTCTGTTACCAGTTGATTACAGCTGATTAGCAGAAGACGACTGAAGGTACGATGGATTGAAGGAGACTCAAATGAGACAGAAGTGCTAATAAACAGCATATTAATACAGCTTTTTTTCCTGTTGATGCACGAAGCGGCAATCTGATTATGAGGTTTATTGCATCGTCAAACTAAACAGGAGGCAACCTACATTCTCTGCAGTGACCAGCAGGGGGCGACTCCTCTGGTCCCATAGAATATGAGAAAACTGACTACTCTCTTGATTTATTCCCTCAGTAAACATTTACACGTTAAATGGAAGTCAGAATTCGAATAACTTTTGATCAAACAGGAGCCTCACTCATGCGATGCACATCACTGCGCATCTCATGGCTGTCGACCGGTTTCTCCTTAATCCCCTCCCACTTTTACACAATTTGTTTCGTTTTGCTGGCGCTATATATCTAAATATTCCTTCCTGATCCCACACACATCATATCATCCTAATTCATCACCCCAAAGGGAACGGGGGGGGTGACAAGTGCATATTCTCACAGCGCATTGTGGAGAGGAATGCCATTGAATTTGGGTGTTTTTTTTTCACGCGCCGGCCTCTTTTGTGTGCAGCCTAAGGAAGTGCATTGTGAGAAAAGAGGCGAGCTCGGAGCCGTTGTCTTTGGGCGCTAGAGAAGACCTGAATGGAACTGGAACCATCGGAAGCAGCCGGCCCAGACCCAGAGACAAAGCCGCAGAGCGACTTTGAACACCAGCAAAAATTAAAAGTGCAGCTTCTCCGTATCAATTATGCATTCGTGCTTTTGTCTTGGATTTTTTTTCTCTTCTTAAGGGGGGGCGCGAGGCTTAAGACTCAACAGGTCTGGAGCTGATCGAGAGATTACAGTGAAAAAACAAACTTGGGGAAATTCATTGAGGGAGAATTGTGTGGATGTGAGATTCCATGGCTAACGACCCCTAAAGGAACTTGTGCCATGAAACACCCCGTATTTACCAAAAAAACATCTTTGCTTCAATAAGAAAACAATATAACGTTGAATAAAAAAAAGAAGATCAAGAGATGGGCGAAACCCTTTGAGTCTCTTAGCAACGTGCTCTGCAAGATGAAACCCAGAGTTTCACTCTTCTTTTTCTTCTTTTGAGCCCTTTTCCTGCTCCCTCCTCCCTTGGGACGCATGAAGCAGCGCCGAAGGCATTGAGGTGAAGCCCTGCTGGCGGCGCTTCTGTCAGGTGGCTCTGTTGTCCTCTGAGTCTCTAGCAAACGGCTCCTTTAGAGCCCAGTAGGAAGGTTTATTCACAAAAAGCCAACACTGGTTTGAAAAATTGCTGTTGGGGGGGGGACACAGACAAACTGGTCAAATGTCTGGTTTTGAGACATTTATCAACTGCTCATTAATGCAATCCTGATTAAATTATGACAGTCTTTACAATAACCTGACAATTTAGATGTTTTTAGCTCACCGTATGTAACTAACTAACTAGCTAGCTAACCTGTGTGACCTCGCTGTGACCAACCAGTGTGACCTCACCATATCCAACCAGTGTGACCTCACCATATCCAACCAGTGTGACCTCACTGTGACCAACCCTTGTGACCTCACTGTGACTGTGACGACCCCTGCTGTGGAGGCAGCAGCCTTCCAATGAGATTTGGTGATTGAAGGCACCTGGGCCAGGTGCCCTGAGATTAGAAAGCCCTGTGTTCATTCATTGATTCGGTCGCTCTCTTCTCTCTCCAGCAGACGTCCGGTGTGGTAGGGCAGCCGCCTGTTGAATCCGGTTTTCCTTTGGGTTAAATGCCCTGGACAACACCCACCATTTACACTTTACCCTCATGCACATCCTACACTACTGATAATACTGACATTCGCATCCCATCTGGAATGGTTATGGTTTTTCGTTGTTTTGTGTGTTAAATAAAGAATGTTACACCTCGGAAACCAGTGTAACTCCAATCTTGTCATGGCCCAAAGAGCCAGGTCGTGACAGTGACCAACCAGTGTGACCTCACCATATCCAACCCGTGTGACCTCGCTGTGACCAACCCGTAGCTGTGTCTGTCGCTGAACCTGAAATATAACTTTCTAAGTCAGTAACGTTACAAAATAAATACACAAACTGAACTTGCTTTGCTCCTTTTGTTAGGGTTAGGGACACCTCTGGAGGTGTTTGGGAACTTTATCCGGGCTTTGGGGGTGTTTGGTAAAGTAGTCCGGGTTCTGGCGTCTTTTTCCGGACTTAATTCGGCCGTACCCGGCCTCTGGAGGTGTTTGCGGAGCTCCGGGGGTGTACCGGGGTGATCCGGTAATGGGTCCGGGTTCTGGCGTCTTTTTCTGGACTTAACTGAGGCCGGGAACGGCCGAATTTTCTTTTTTAGTATTTTTTGTTCGCTCAGAGACTAAGTCAATGTCGGACAATGCAGCCGGAAAAATGCATGGAAGCCCTGACAAAAAAACCCGGACTTTTTTGGCTCAAGTCAAAGTCTGACAATGCGGCCGAAAGCTCAGCTGAGCCCTGGAGATTTTTGGGCGGCTTGGGAAATCACTGGGCAACCAGGTCGCAGATTTCAGAAACCTGGTTTTTGGAAACCGAGAGCTCCAGGGTAGGGGCCCGGGCTTCGGGGGGAGCGTTCCCCAGCTGGGCCTAAGCATATTGGGGCAAATCCGGGCCGAAAAGAGGGTTCGGGGGCCGGGATACGGGGCCCGTTCCCCGGCCTGTCTAGTCCGATTTCGGTGCACTATTCTCGGACACTTTGGGCGAATATCCGGTCTTCACTAAAACGTGGATAACTCAAGTTCTGGCTACCGGGGAGAGACGGGGAAACTTCCCGGGGCCGCGTACGACTTCGGTGCACTATTTTCGGACACTTTGGTCGAATATCCGGTCTTTACTAAAACGTGGATAACTCAAGTTCTGCTCCCCGGTAGCCCCGGGATGGGGCACCTTCCCCGGACACAATGTCGGGGTGGGTGGGTCTGCTGGATGAAATTTTTTTTCTGGATTTGTAACGGTGGGAGTTCCCGGTGGATATCCGATGATGAAGCACTATTCTCGGACACTCATGCTGTAATGGTGGGTGTCCTGGATGAAGGAAATGAGCAGAACAAAGTTCCATGGAACAGGGGTTCCCGACCAATGTCCGATGACCAAGCACTATTCTCGGACACTGATGGTTGAGTGGTCGGTGTTATGGATGAACCACTTTAACAGATAAAGTTCCATGGAGCGGGGGTTCCCGGCGGATATCCGATGACCAAGCACTATTCTCGGACTCTGATGGTTGAGTGGTCGGTGTTATGGTTGAACCACAATAGCAGACAAAGTTCCAAAGAGCAGGAGTTCCCGGCGGATATTTGATGACCAAGCACTATTCTCGGACTCTGATGGTTGAGTGGTCGGTGTTATGGATAAACCACTTGAACAGAACAAAGTTCCATAGAGCGGGGGTTTCTGGCAGATATCCGATGATGAAGCACTATTCTCGGACTCTGATGGTTGAGTGGTCGGTGTTATGGATGAACCACAATAGCAGACAAAGTTCCAAAGAGCAGGAGTTCCCGGCGGATATTTGATGATGAAGCACTATTCTCGGACTCTGATGGTTGAGTGGTCGGTGTTATGGATGAACCACTTTAACAGACAAAGTTCCATAGAGCGGGAGTTCCCGGCGGATATCCGATGATAAAGCAGTATTCTCGGACTCTGATGGTTGAGTGGTCGGTGTTATGGATAAACCACTTTAACCGACAAAGTTCCATAGAGCGGGGGTTCCTGGCGGATATTCGATGATGAAGCACTATTCTCGGACTCTAATGGTTGAGTGGTCGGTGTTATGGATAAACCACTTTAACAGATAAAGTTCCATGGAGCGGGGGTTCCCGGCCCATATACGATGACCAAGCACTATTCTCGGACTCTGATGGTTGAGTGGTCCGTGTTATGGATGAACTACTTGAACAGAACAAAGTTCCATAGAGCGGGGGTTTCTGGCAGATATCCGATGACCAAGCACTATTCTCGGACTCTGATGGTTGAGTGGTCGGTGTTATGGATTAACCACTTTAACAGATAAAGTTCCATGGAACGGGGGTTCCCGGCCCATATACGATGACCAAGCACTATTCTCGGACTCTGATGGTTGAGTGGTCCGTGTTATGGATGAACTACTTGAACAGAACAAAGTTCCATAGAGCGGGGGTTTCTGGCAGATATCCGATGATGAAGCACTATTCTCGGACTCTGATGGTTGAGTGGTTGGTGTTATGGATGAACCACTTTAACAGACAAAGTTCAATAGAGCAGGGGTTCCCGGCCCATGTCCGATGACCAAGCACTATTCTCGGACTCTGATGGTTGAGTGGTCGGTGTTATGGATACACCACTTGAACAGAACAAAGTTCCATGGAGCAGGGGATCCCGGCCCATGTACGATGACTAAGCACTATTCTCGGACTCTGATGGTTGAGTGGTCGGTGTTATGGATGAACCACTTTAACAGACAAAGTTCAATAGAGCGGGGGTTCCCGGCCCATGTACGATGACTAAGCACTATTCTCGGACACTGATGGTTGAGTGGTCGGTGTTATGGATGAACCACTTTAACAGATAAAGTTCCATGGAGCGGGGGTTCCCGGCGGATATCCGATGACCAAGCAATATTTTCAGACTCTGATGGTTAAGTGGTCGGTGTTATGGATGAACAACTTTAACAAAAAGTTCCATGGAACGGGGGTTCCCGACCCATGTCCGATGACCAAGCATTATTCTCTGACTATGATGGTTGAGTGGTCGGTGTTATGGATAAACCACTTGAACAGAACAAAGTTCCATAGAGCGGGGGTTTCTGGCAGATATCCGATGATGAAGCACTATTCTCGGACTCTAATGGTTGAGTGGTCGGTGTTATGGATAAACCACTTTAACCGACAAAGTTCCATGGAGCGGGGGTTTCCGGCCAATGTCCGATGACCAAGCACTATTCTCGGACTCTGATGGTTGAGTGGTCGGTGTTATGGATTAACCACTTTAACAGATAAAGTTCCATGGAGCGGGGGTTCCCGGCCCATATACGATGACCAAGCACTATTCTCGGACTCTGATTGTTGAGTGGTCGGTGTTATGGATGAACCACTTTAGCAGACAAAGTTCCATAGAGCGGGAGTTCCTGGCGGATATTCGATGGTGAAGTACTATTCTTGGATTCTGATGGTTGAGTGGTCGGTATTATGGATAAACAACTTTAGCAGACAAAGTTCCATTGAGCTTTAGTTCCTGGCGGATATCCGATGACCAGACACTATTCTCGGACCCTGATGGTTGAGTGTTCGGTGCTATGGATGAACCACTTGAACAGACAAAGTTCCATAGAGCGGGACTTCCCGGCGGATATCCGATGACCAAGCAATATTCTCAGACTCTGATGGTTAAGTGGTCGGTGTTATGGATGAACAACTTTAACAGAAAAAGTTCCATGGAACGGGGGTTCCCGACCCATGTCCGATGACCAAGCATTATTCTCTGACTATGATGGTTGAGTGGTCGGTGTTATGGTTGAACCACTTTAACAAAGTTCCATGGGGCGGGAGTTCCTGGCGGATATTCGAAGATGAAGCACTATTCTCGGACTCTGATGGTTGAGTGGTCGGTGTTATGGATAAACCACTTTAACCGACAAAGTTCAATGGAGCGGGGGTTCCTGGCGGATATCCGATGATGAAGCACTATTCTCGGACTCTGATGGTTGAGTGGTCGGTGTTATGGATTAACCACTTTAACAGATAAAGTTCCATGGAACGGGGGTTCCCGGCCCATATCCGATGACCAAGGACTATTCTCGGACTCTGATGGTTGAGTGGTCCGTGTTATGGATGAACTACTTGAACAGAACAAAGTTCCATAGAGCGGGGGTTTCTGGCAGATATCCGATGATGAAGCACTATTCTCGGACTCTGATGGTTGAGTGGTCGGTGTTATGGATGAACCACTTTAGCAGACAAAGTTCCATAGAGCGGGAGTTCCTGGCGGATATTTGATGATGAAGCGCTATTCTCGGACTCTGATGACTGAGTGGTCGGTGTTATGGATGAACCACTTTAACAGACAAAGTTCCATAGAGCGGGAGTTCCCGGCGGCTATCCGATGGTGAAGTACTATTCTTGGAATCTGATGGTTGAGTGGTAGGTGTTATTGATGAACTACTTGAACAGAACAAAGTTCCATGGAGCAGGGGTTCCCGGCCCATGTACGATGACCAAGCACTATTCTTGGACTCTGCTGGTTGAGTGGTCGGTATTATGGATAAACAACTTTAGCAGACAAAGTTCCATTGAGCTTTAGTTCCTGGCGGATATCCGATGACCAGACACTATTCTCGGACCCTGATGGTTGAGTGTTCGGTGCTATGGATGAACCACTTGAACAGACAAAGTTCCATAGAGCGGGACTTCCCGGCGGATATCCGATGACCAAGCAATATTCTCAGACTCTGATGGTTAAGTGGTCGGTGTTATGGATGAACAACTTTAACAGAAAAAGTTCCATGGAACGGGGGTTCCCGACCCATGTCCGATGACCAAGCATTATTCTCTGACTATGATGGTTGAGTGGTCGGTGTTATGGTTGAACCACTTTAACAAAGTTCCATGGGGCGGGAGTTCCTGGCGGATATTCGATGATGAAGCACTATTCTCGGACTCTGATGGTTGAGTGGTCGGTGTTATGGATAAACCACTTTAACCGACAAAGTTCCATGGAGCGGGGGTTTCCGGCCAATGTCCGATGACCAAGCACTATTCTCGGACTCTGATGGTTGAGTGGTCGGTGTTATGGATGAACCACTTGAACAGAACAAATTTCCATAGAGCGGGGGTTCCTGGCGGATATTCGATGATGAAGCACTATTCTTGGACTCTAATGGTTGAGTGGTCGGTGTTATGGATAAACCACTTTAACCGACAAAGTTCCATGGAGCGGGGGTTTCCGGCCAATGTCCGATGACCAAGCACTATTCTCGGACTCTGATGGTTGAGTGGTCGGTGTTATGGATTAACCACTTTAACAGAACAAAGTTCCATAGAGCGGGGGTTTCTGGCAGATATCCGATGACCTAGCACTATTCTCGGACTCTGATGGTTGAGTGGTCGGTGTTATGGATTAACCACTTTAACAGATAAAGTTCCATGGAACGGGGGTTCCCGGCCCATGTCCGATGACCAAGCACTATTCTCGGACTCTGATGGTTGAGTGGTCGGTGTTATGGATACACCACTTGAACAGAACAAAGTTCCATGGAGCAGGGGATCCCGGCCCATGTACGATGACTAAGCACTATTCTCGGACTCTGATGGTTGAGTGGTCGGTGTTATGGATGAACCACTTTAACAGACAAAGTTCAATAGAGCGGGGGTTCCCGGCCCATGTACAATGACTAAGCACTATTCTCGGACACTGATGGTTGAGTGGTCGGTGTTATGGATGAACCACTTTAACAGATAAAGTTCCATGGAGCGGGGGTTCCCGGCGGATATCCGATGACCAAGCAATATTTTCAGACTCTGATGGTTAAGTGGTCGGTGTTATGGATGAACAACTTTAACAAAAAGTTCCATGGAACGGGGGTTCCCGACCCATGTCCGATGACCAAGCACTATTCTCGGACTCTGATGGTTGAGTGGTCGGTGTTATGGATACACCACTTGAACAGAACAAAGTTCCATGGAGCAGGGGATCCCGGCCCATGTACGATGACTAAGCACTATTCTCGGACTCTGATGGTTGAGTGGTCGGTGTTATGGATGAACCACTTTAACAGACAAAGTTCAATAGAGCGGGGGTTCCCGGCCCATGTCCGATGACCAAGCACTATTCTCGGACTCTGATGGTTGAGTGGTCGGTGTTATGGATACACCATTTGAACAGAACAAAGTTCCATGGAGCAGGGGATCCCGGCCCATGTCCGATGACCAAGCACTATTCTCGGACACTGATGGTTGAGTGGTCGGTGTTATGGATGAACCACTTTAACAGACAAAGTTCCATAGAGCGGGAGTTCCCAGCGGCTATCCGATGATGAAGTACTATTCTCGGACTCTGATGGTTGAGTGGTCGGTGTTATGGATGAACCACTTTAACAGACAAAGTTCCATAGAGCGGGGGTTCCCGGCCCATGTCCGATGACCAAGCAATATTCTCGGACTCTACTGGTTGAGTGGTCGGTGTTATGGATGAACCACTTTAACAGACAAAGTTCCATAGAGCGGGGGTTCCCGGCCCATGTCCGATGACCAAGCACTATTCTCGGACTCTGATGGTTGAGTGGTCGGTGTTATGGATGAACCACTTTAGCAGACAAGTTCCATAGAACGGGAGTTCCTGGCGGATATTCGATGATGAAGCGCTATTCTCGGACTCTGATGGTTGAGTGGTCGGTATTATGGATAAACAACTTTAGCAGACAAAGTTCCATTAAGCTTTGGTTCCTGGCGGATATCCGATGACCAGACACTATTCTCGGACCCTGATGGTTGAGTGTTCGGTGTTATGGATGAACCACTTGAACAGAACAAAGTTCCATGGAGCGGGGGTTCCCGGCCCATGTCCGATGACCAAGCAATATTCTCGGACTCTACTGGTTGAGTGGTCGGTGTTATGGATAAACCACTTTAGCAGACAAAGTTTCATGGAGCGGGGGTTCCCGGCCCATGTACGATGACCAAGCTCTATTCTCGGACTCTGATGGTTGAGTGGTCGGTGCTATGGATGAACCACTTGAACAGACAAAGTTCCATAGAGCGGGACTTCCCGGCAGATATCCGATGACCAAGCAATATTCTCAGACTCTGATGGTTAAGTGGTCGGTGTTATGGATGAACAACTTTAACAGAAAAAGTTCCATGGCACAGGGGTTCACGACCCATGTACGATGACCAACCACTATTCTCGGACTCTGATGGTTGAGTGGTCGGTGTTATGGATAAACCACTTTAACCGACAAATTCAATGGAGTGGGGGTTTCCGGCCAATGTCCGATGACCAAGCACTATTCTCGGACTCTGATGGTTGAGTGGTCGGTGTTATGGATGAACCACTTTAGCTTTATGTTTGTCGTCTTCCCGTCTTTATGTTTATGTTTGTCGTTTTTCCCAACTTTGTTTGTCGTTTTCCCGTCTTTCCGTCGTTTTCACGTCTATGTTTGTTGTCTTCCCGTCTTTATCTTTGTTTGTCGTTTTTCCCAACTTTGTTTGTCGTTTTCCCGTCTTCCCGTCGTTTTCGCGTCTATGTTTGTTGTCTTCCCGTCTTTATCTTTGTTTGTCGTTTTTCCCGTCTTTATGTTTTATTCCATTTTCCTGTCTCCATGTTTATGTTTGTCGTTTTTTCCCGTCTTCATGTTTATGTTTGTCGTTTTCGCGTCTATGTTTGTTGTTTTTCGCGTCTTCATGTTTATGTTTGTCGTTTTTCACGTCTTTATGTTTATGTTTGGCGTTTTTCCGTCTTCCGGTCTTTATGCTTATGTTTGTCGTTTTTCCCGTCTTTATGTTTATGTTTGTCGTTTTCCCGTCTTTATGTTTATGTTTGTCGTTTTTCACGTCTTTATGTTTATGTTTGTCGTTTTTCGCATCTTTACGTTTATGTTTGTTGTTTTTCCCGTCTTTATGTTTATGTTTGTCGTTTTCCCGTCTTTATGTTTATGTTTGTCGTTTTCCCGTCTTTATGTTCATGTTTGTCGTTTTTCCCGTCTCTGTTTGTCGTTTTCCCGTCTTCCCGTCTTTATGTTTGTTTTTTTCCCGTCTTTATGTTAATGTTTGTCGTCTTCCCGGCTTTATTTTAATGTTTGTTGTTTTTCCTGTCTTTATGTTTGTCGTTTTCCCGTCTTTAAGTTTGTCGTTTTTCCCGTCTTTATGTTTGTTGTTTTCCCGTCTTTATGTTTGTCGTTTTTCCCGTCTTTATGTTTATGTATGTCGTTTTTCCATCTTCCCGTCTTTATGCTTATCTTTGGCGTTTTTCCCGTCTTTATGTTTATGTTTGGCGTTTTCCCGTCTTTATGTTTATGTTTATCGTTTTCCCCGACTCTGTTTGTCGTTTTCCCGTCTTTATGTTTATGTTTGTCGTTTTTCGCGTCTTTATGTTTATGTTTGTCGTCTTCCCGTCTTTATGTTTATGTTTGTCAATTTTCCCGTCTTTATGTTTGTCGTTTTTCGCGTCTTTATGTTCATGTTTGTCGTTTTCCCGTCTTCCCGTCTTTATGTTTGTTTTTTTCCCGTCTTTATGTTAATGTTTGTCGTCTTCCCGGCTTTATTTTAATGTTTGTCGTTTTCCCGTCTTTAAGTTTGTCGTTTTTCCCGTCTTTATGTTTGTTGTTTTCCCGTCTTTATGTTTGTCGTTTTTCCCGTCTTTATGTTTATGTATGTCGTTTTTCCATCTTCCCGTCTTTATGCTTATGTTTGGCGTTTTTCCCGTCTTTATGTTTATGTTTGGCGTTTTCCCGTCTTTATGTTTATGTTTATCGTTTTCCCCGACTCTGTTTGTCGTTTTCCCGTCTTTATGTTTATGTTTGTCGTTTTTCGCGTCTTTATGTTTATGTTTGTCGTCTTCCCGTCTTTATGTTTATGTTTGTTTTTTCCCCGTCTTTATGTTTATGTTTGTCGTCTTCCTGTCTTTATGTTTATGTTTGTCAATTTTCCCGTCTTTATGTTTGTCGTTTTTCCCGTCTTTGTTTGTCGTTTTCCCGTCTGTCCGTCTTTGTTTGTTTCTCGTTTTCTCGTCTTTATGTTTGTGGGGGTTTTTTTCGCGTTTTTGTTTTTTTCGTTTTCCCTTCTTTGTTTGTTTGTCGTTTTTCCCGTCTTTATGTTTATGTTTGTTGTTATTCCCGTCTTTATGTTTATGTTTGTAGTTTTCCCGTCTTCCCGTCTTTATGTTTGTTTGTTTTTTCCCCTTCTTTATGTTTATGTTTGTTGTTTTTCCCGTCTTTGTTTATGTTTGTCGTCTTCCCGTCTTTATGTTTATGTTTGTCGTTTTTCGCGTCGTTATGTGTGTCGTTTTTCGCGTCTTTATGTTTATGTTTGTCGTTTTTACATCTTCCCGCCATTATGTTTATGTTTGTTGTTTTTCCCGTCTTTATGTTTATGTTTGTTGTTTTTCCCGTCTTTATGTTTGTTTGTCGTCTTCCCGTCTTCATGTTTATGTTTGTCGATTTTCCCTTTTTTATGTTTGTCATTTTTCGCGTCTTTATGTTTATGGTTGAGTGGTCGGTGTTATGGATGAACCACTTTAGCTTTATGTTTGTCGTCTTCCCGTCTTTATGTTTATGTTTGTCGTTTTTCCCAACTTTGTTTGTCGTTTTCCCGTCTTCCCGTCGTTTTCACGTCTATGTTTGTTGTCTTCCCGTCTTTATATTTGTTTGTCGTTTTTCCCAACTTTGTTTGTCGTTTTCCCGTCTTTATGTTTGTCGTTTTTCCCGTCTTTATGTTTATGTATGTCGTTTTTCCATCTTCCCGTCTTTATGCTTATCTTTGGCGTTTTTCCCGTCTTTATGTTTATGTTTGGCGTTTTCCCGTCTTTATGTTTATGTTTATCGTTTTCCCCGACTCTGTTTGTCGTTTTCCCGTCTTTATGTTTATGTTTGTCGTTTTTCGCGTCTTTATGTTTATGTTTGTCGTTTTTCGCGTCTTTATGTTTATGTTTGTCGTCTTCCCGTCTTTATGTTTATGTTTGTTTTTTCCCCGTCTTTATGTTTATGTTTGTCGTCTTCCTGTCTTTATGTTTATGTTTGTCAATTTTCCCGTCTTTATGTTTGTCGTTTTTCGCGTCTTTATGTTCATGTTTGTCGTTTTCCCGTCTTCCCGTCTTTATGTTTGTTTTTTTCCCGTCTTTATGTTAATGTTTGTCGTCTTCCCGGCTTTATTTTAATGTTTGTCGTTTTTCCCGTCTTTATGTTTGTTGTTTTCCCGTCTTTATGTTTGTCGTTTTTCCCGTCTTTATGTTTATGTATGTCGTTTTTCCATCTTCCCGTCTTTATGCTTATCTTTGGCGTTTTTCCCGTCTTTATGTTTATGTTTGGCGTTTTCCCGTCTTTATGTTTATGTTTATCGTTTTCCCCGACTCTGTTTGTCGTTTTCCCGTCTTTATGTTTATGTTTGTCGTTTTTCGCGTCTTTATGTTTATGTTTGTCGTCTTCCCGTCTTTATGTTTATGTTTGTTTTTTCCCCGTCTTTATGTTTATGTTTGTCGTCTTCCTGTCTTTATGTTTATGTTTGTCAATTTTCCCGTCTTTATGTTTGTCGTTTTTCGCGTCTTTATGTTTATGTTTGTCGTTTTTCCCGTCTTTGTTTGTCGTTTTCCCGTCTGTCCGTCTTTGTTTGTTTCTCGTTTTCTCGTCTTTATGTTTGTGGGTTTTTTTTTCGCGTTTTTGTTTTTTTCGTTTTCCCTTCTTTGTTTGTTTGTCGTTTTTCCCGTCTTTATGTTTATGTTTGTTGTTATTCCCGTCTTTGTTTGTCGTTTTCCCGTCTGTCCGTCTTTGTTTGTTTCTCGTTTTCTCGTCTTTATGTTTGTGGGGTTTTTTTTCGCGTTTTTGTTTTTTTCGTTTTCCCTTCTTTGTTTGTTTGTCGTTTTTCCCGTCTTTATGTTTATGTTTGTTGTTATTCCCGTCTTTATGTTTATGTTTGTAGTTTTCCCGTCTTCCCGTCTTCCCGTCTTTATGTTTATGTTTGTTTTTTCCCCTTCTTTATGTTTATGTTTGTTGTTTTTCCCGTCTTTGTTTATGTTTGTCGTCTTCCCGTCTTTATGTTTATGTTTGTCGTTTTTCGCGTCGTTATGTGTGTCGTTTTTCGCGTCTTTATGTTTATGTTTGTCGTTTTTACATCTTCCCGCCATTATGTTTATGTTTGTTGTTTTTCCCGTCTTTATGTTTATGTTTGTTGTTTTTCCCGTCTTTATGTTTGTTTGTCGTCTTCCCGTCTTCATGTTTATGTTTGGCGATTTTCCCTTTTTTATGTTTGTCATTTTTCGCGTCTTTATGTTTATGGTTGAGTGGTCGGTGTTATGGATGAACCACTTTAGCTTTATATTTGTCGTCTTCCCGTCTTTATGTTTATGTTTGTCGTTTTTCCCAACTTTGTTTGTCGTTTTCCCGTCTTCCCGTCGTTTTCACGTCTATGTTTGTTGTCTTCCCGTCTTTATCTTTGTTTGTCGTTTTTCCCAACTTTGTTTGTCGTTTTCCCGTCTTTATGTTTGTCGTTTATGTATGTCGTTTTTCCATCTTCCCGTCTTTATGCTCATCTTTGGCGTTTTTCCCGTCTTTATGCTTATCTTTGGCGTTTTTCCCGTCTTTATGTTTATGTTTGGCGTTTTCCCGTCTTTATGTTTATGTTTATCGTTTTCCCCGACTCTGTTTGTCGTTTTCCCGTCTTTATGTTTATGTTTGTCGTTTTTCGCGTCTTTATGTTTATGTTTGTCGTTTTTCGCGTCTTTATGTTTATGTTTGTCGTCTTCCCGTCTTTATGTTTATGTTTGTTTTTTCCCCGTCTTTATGTTTATGTTTGTCGTCTTCCTGTCTTTATGTTTATGTTTGTCAATTTTCCCGTCTTTATGTTTGTCGTTTTTCGCGTCTTTATGTTCATGTTTGTCGTTTTCCCGTCTTCCCGTCTTTATGTTTGTTTTTTTCCCGTCTTTATGTTAATGTTTGTCGTCTTCCCGGCTTTATTTTAATGTTTGTCGTTTTCCCGTCTTTAAGTTTGTCGTTTTTCCCGTCTTTATGTTTGTTGTTTTCCCGTCTTTATGTTTGTCGTTTTTCCCGTCTTTATGTTTATGTATGTCGTTTTTCCATCTTCCCGTCTTCATGCTTATGTTTGGCGTTTTTCCCGTCTTTATGTTTATGTTTGGCGTTTTCCCGTCTTTATGTTTATGTTTATCGTTTTCCCCGACTCTGTTTGTCGTTTTCCCGTCTTTATGTTTATGTTTGTCGTTTTTCGCGTCTTTATGTTTATGTTTGTCGTCTTCCCGTCTTTATGTTTATGTTTGTTTTTTCCCCGTCTTTATGTTTATGTTTGTCGTCTTCCTGTCTTTATGTTTATGTTTGTCAATTTTCCCGTCTTTATGTTTGTCGTTTTTCGCGTCTTTATGTTTATGTTTGTCGTTTTTCCCGTCTTTGTTTGTCGTTTTCCCGTCTGTCCGTCTTTGTTTGTTTGTCGTTTTTCCCGTCTTTATGTTCATGTTTGTTGTTATTCCCGTCTTTATGTTTATGTTTGTAGTTTTCCCGTCTTCCCGTCTTTATGTTTATGTTTGTTTTTTCCCCTTCTTTATGTTTATGTTTGTTGTTTTTCCCGTCTTTGTTTATGTTTGTCGTCTTCCCGTCTTCATGTTTATGTTTGTCGTTTTTCGCGTCGTTATGTGTGTCGTTTTTCGCGTCTTTATGTTTATGTTTGTCGTTTTTACATCTTCCCGCCATTATGTTTATGTTTGTTGTTTTTCCCGTCTTTATGTTTATGTTTGTTTTTCCCGTCTTTATGTTTGTTTGTCGTCTTCCCGTCTTCATGTTTATGTTTGTCGATTTTCCCTTTTTTATGTTTGTCATTTTTCGCGTCTTTATGTTTATGTTTGTTTTTTTCCCGTCTTTATGTTTGTTTGTTGTTTTTCCCGTCTTTATGTTTATCGTCTTCCCGTCTTTGTTTATGTTTGTCGATTTTCCCGTCTTTATGTTTGTCGTTTTTTGCGTCTTTATGTTTATGTTTTTGTAGATTTTCCCGTTTTTTTGTTTGTCGTTTTTTGCGTCTTTATGTTTATGTTTGTTGTTTTTCCCGTCTTTATGTTAATGTTTGTCGTCTTCCCGTCTTTATGTTTGTCGTTTTTCGCGTCTTTACGTTTATGTTTGTCGTTGTCCGCATCTTCATGTTTGTCGTTTTTCCCGTCTTTATGTTTGTCATTTTAGGCGTCTTTATGTTTATGTTTGTCGTTTTTACGTCTTCCCGTCTTTATGTTTATGTTTGTCGTTTTCCCGTCTTCCCGTCTTTATATTTGTCGTTTTTTGCATCTATGTTTGTCGTTTTTCCCGTCTTTATGTTTATGTTTGTCGTTTTTTGCGTCTTTACGTTCATGTTTGTCGTTTTCCGCGTCTTTATGTTTGTTTGCTGTTTTTCCCGTCTTTATGTTTGTCGTTTTCCCGTCTGTCCGTCTTTATGTTTGTTTCTCGTTTTCTCGTCTTCATGTTTGTTTAATTCGCGTTTTTTTTTTTTTTTCGTTTTCCCGTCTTTGTTTATTGTTTGTCGTTTTTCCCGTCTTCATGTTTGTTTGTCGTTTTCGCGTCTATGTTTGTCGTTTTTCCCGTCTTTATGTTTGTTTGTCGTTTTCCCGTCTTCCTGTCTTTATGTTTGTCGTTTTTCGCGTTGTTATGTTTATGTTTGTTGTTTTTCCCGTCTTTATGTTTATGTTTGTCGTCTTCCCGTCTTTATGTTTATGTTTGTCGTTTTTTGCGTCTTTACGTTCATGTTTGTCGTTTTCCGCGTCTTTATGTTTATGTTTGCCGTTTTTCCCCTCTTTATGTTTGTCGTTTTCCCGTCAGTCCGTCTTTGTTTGTTTCTCGTTTTCTCGTCTTCATGTTTGTTTGTCCTTTTCGCGTCTATGTTTGTCGTTTTTCCCGTCTTTATGTTTATGTTTGTCGTTTTCCCGTCTTCCCGTCTTTATGTTTGTCGTTTTTCGCGTCATTATGTTTATGTTTGTTGTTTTTCCCGTCTTTGTTTGTCGTCTTTATGTTTATTGTTTGTCGTTTTTCCCGTCTTCATGTTTGTTTGTCCTTTTCGCGTCTGTTTGTCGTTTTTCCCGTCTTTATGTTTGTTTGTCGTTTTCCCGTCTTCCCGTCTTTATGTTTGTCGTTTTTCGCGTCGTTATGTTTATGTTTGTTGTTTTTTCCGTCTTTATGTTTGTCGTCTTCCCGTCTTTATGTTTATGTTTGTCAATTTTCCCGTCTTTATGTTTGTTGTTTTTCGCGTCGTTATGTTTATGTTTGTTGTTTTTCCCGTCTTTATGTTTGTATGTTTGTTGTCTTCCCGTCTTTATGTTTATGTTTGTTTATGTTTGTACGTTTATGTTTGTCGTTGTCCGCATCTTCATGTTTGTCGTTTTTCCCGTCTTTATGTTTGTCGTTTTAGGCGTCTTTATGTTTATGTTTGTCGTTTTTACGTCTTCCCGTCTTTATGTTTATGTTTGTCGTTTTCCCGTCTTCCCGTCTTCCCGTCTTTATATTTGTCGTTTTTTGCATCTATGTTTGTCGTTTTTCCCGTCTATGTTTATGTTTGTCAATTTTCCTGTCTTTGTTTGTCGTTTTTCGCGTCGTTATGTTTATGTTTGTTGTTTTTCCCGTCTTTATGTATATGTTTGTCGTCTTCCCATCTTTATGTTTATGTTCGTCGTTTTTCGCGTCTTTACGTTTATGTTTGTCGTTTTCCGCGTCTTTATGTTTGTTTGTCGTTTTTCACGTCTTTATTTTTGTCGTTTTTTGCGTCTTTATGTCTGTCGTTTTTCGCGTCTTTATGTTTATGTTTGTTGTTTTTCCCGTCTTTATGTTTATGTTTGTCGTTTTTCGCGTCTTTATGTTTATATTTGTCGTTTTCCCGTCTTCCTGTCTTGGTTTATGTTTGTTTTTTCCCCGTCTTTATGTTCATGTTTGTTGTTTTTCCCGTCTTTACGTTTATGTTTGTCGTTTTCCGCGTCTTTATGTTTATGTTTGTCGTTTTTCCCGTCTTTATGTTTGTCGTTTTTCGCGTCTTTATGTTTGTCGTTTTTCGCGTCTTTGTTTATGTTTGTTGTTTTTCCTGTCTTTATGTTCATGTTTGTCGTCTTCCAGTCTTTATGTTTGTCGTTTTTCGCGTCTTTACGTTTATGTTTGTCGATTTCCGCGTCTTCATGTTTGTCGTTTTTCCTTCTTAATGTTTGTCGTTTTTCGCTTTTTTATGTTTATGTTTGTCGTTTTCCCGTCTTCCCGTCTTTATGTTTGTCGTTTTTGCGTCTATGTTCGTCATTTTTCGCGTCTTTACGTTTGTTTTTGTCGTTTTTCGCGTCTTTATGTCTGTCGTTTTTCACGTCTTTATGTTTATGTTTGTTGTTTTTCCCGTCTTTATTTTTGTCGTTTTTCGCGTCTTTTCGTCTGTCGTTTTTCGCGTCTTTATGTTTATGTTTGTCGTTTTTACATGTTCCCGTCTTTATGTTTATGTTTGTTGTTTTTCCCGTCTTTATGTTTATGTTTGTCGTCTTCCCGTTTATGTTTGCCGATTTTCCCGTCTTTATGTTTGCTGTTTTTCGCATCTTTATGTTTATGTTTGTTTTTTTCCTGTCTATGTTTGTTTGTTGTTTTTCCCGTCTTTATGTTCATGTTTGTCGTCTTCCCGTCTTTATGTTAATGTTTGTCGATTTCCGCGTCTTCATGTTTGCCGTTTTTCCTTCTTTATGTTTGTCGTTTTTCGCTTCTTTATGTTTGTCGTTTTTACGTCTTCCCGTCTTTATGTTTATGTTTGTCGTTTTCCCGTCTTCCCGTCTTTATGTTTGTCGTTTTTGCGTCTATGTTTGTCGTTTTTCCCGTCTTTATGTTTATGTTTGTCGTTTTTCCGTCTTCCCGCCTTTATGTTTATGTTTGTCCTCTTCCGGTCTTTATGTTTATGTTTGTTGTTTTTCCCGTCTTTATGTTTATGTTTGTCGATTTTCCCGTCTTTATGTTTGTCGTTTTTTGCGTCTTCATGTTTATGTTTGTAGATTTTCCCGTCTTTATGTTCATGTTTGTTGTTTTTCCCGTCTTTATGTTTGTTTGTCGATTTTCCCGTTTTTATGTTTGTCGTTTTTCGCGTCTTTATGTTTGTCGTTTTTACATCTTCCCGTCTTTATGTTTATGTTTGTTGTTTTTCCCGTCTTCATGTTTATGTTTGTCGTCTTCCCGTCTTTATGTTTGTCGTTTTTCGAGTCTTTACGTTTATGTTTGTCGTTTTCCCCGTCTTTATGTTTGGCGTTTTTCCCGTCTTTATGTTTGTCGTTTTTCGCGTCTTTATGTTTATGTTTGTCGTTTTTTACGTCTTCCCGTCTATGTTTATGTTTGTCGTTTTCCCGTCTTTATGTTTGTCGTTTTTCCCGTCTTTATGTTTGTCGTTTTTCACGTCTTTATGTTTATGTTTGTCGTTTTTCCCGTCTTTATGTTTATGTTTGTCGTTTTTCGCGTCTTTATGTTCATGTTTGTTGTTTTTCCCGTCTTTATGTTTGTTTGTCGATTTTCCCGTTTTTATGTTTGTCGTTTTTCGCGTCTTTGTTTGTCGTTTTTACATCTTCCCGTCTTTATGTTTATGTTTGTCGTCTTCCCGTCTTTATGTTTGTCGTTTTTCGAGTCTTTACGTTTATGTTTGTCGTTTTCCCCGTCTTTATGTTTGTCGTTTTTCCCGCCTTTATGTTTGTTGTTTTTCCCGTCTTTATGTTTATGTTTGTCGTTTTTCCCGTCTTTATGTTTATGTTTGTCGTTTTTCGCGTCTTTATGTTTATATTTGTCGTTTTCCCGTCTTCCTGTCTTGGTTTATGTTTGTTTTTTCCCCGTCTTTATGTTCATGTTTGTTGTTTTTCCCGTCTTTACGTTTATGTTTGTCGTTTTCCGCGTCTTTATGTTTATGTTTGTCGTTTTTCCCGTCTTTATGTTTGTCGTTTTTCGCGTCTTTATGTTTGTCGTTTTTCGCGTCTTTATGTTTATGTTTGTCGTTTTCCGCGTCTTTATGTTTGTCGTTTTTCGCGTCTTTATATTTGTCGTTTTTCCCGTCTTTATGTTTGTCGTTTTTCGCGTCTTTATATTTGTCGTTTTTCCCGTCTTTATATTTGTCGTTTTTCCCGTCTTTATGTTTATGTTTGTCGTTTTTCGCGTCTTTATGTTTATATTTGTCGTTTTCCCGTCTTCCTGTCTTGGTTTATGTTTGTTTTTTCCCCGTCTTTATGTTCATGTTTGTTGTTTTTCCCGTCTTTACGTTTATGTTTGTCGTTTTCCGCGTCTTTATGTTTATGTTTGTCGTTTTTCCCGTCTTTATGTTTGTCGTTTTTCGCGTCTTTATGTTTGTCGTTTTTCGCGTCTTTATGTTTATGTTTGTCGTTTTCCGCGTCTTTATGTTTGTCGTTTTTCGCGTCTTTATATTTGTCGTTTTTCCCGTCTTTATGTTTGTCGTTTTTCGCGTCTTTATATTTGTCGTTTTTCCCGTCTTTATATTTGTCGTTTTTCCCGTCTTTATATTTGTCGATTTTCCCGTCTTTATGTTTGTCGTTTTTTGCGTCTTCATGTTTATGTTTGTCGATTTTCCCGTCTTTATGTTTATGTTTGTTGTTTTTCCCGTCTTTATGTTCATATTTGTCGTCTTCCCGTCTTTATGTTTATGTTTGTCGATTTTCCCGTCTTTATATTTGTCGTTTTTTGCGTCTTCATGTTTATGTTTGTCGTTTTTTGCGTCTTCATGTTTATGTTTGTTGTTTTTCGCGTCTTTGTTGTTCGTCTTCCCGTCTTTATGTTTGTCGTTTTTTGCGTCTTTACGTTTATGTTTGTCGTTTTCCGCGTATTTATGTTTGTCGTTTTTCCCGTCTTTATATTTGTTGTTTTTCCCATCTTTATGTTTATGTTTGTCGTTTTGTCGTTTCCCCGTCTTCCCGTCTTTGTTTATGTTTGTTTTTTCCCCTTCTTCATGTGTATGTTTGTTGTTTTTCCCGTCTTTATGTTTATGTTTGTCGTCTTCCCGTCTTCCCGTCTTCCCGTCTTTATATTTGTCGTTTTTTGCATCTATGTTTGTCGTTTTTACGTCTTCCCGTCTTTATGTTTATGTTTGTCGTTTTCCCGTCTTCCCGTCTTCCCGTCTTTATATTTGTCGTTTTTTGCATCTATGTTTGTCGTTTTTCCCGTCTATGTTTATGTTTGTCAATTTTCCTGTCTTTGTTTGTCGTTTTTCGCGTCGTTATGTTTATGTTTGTTGTTTTTCCCGTCTTCATGTATATGTTTGTCGTCTTCCCATCTTTATGTTTATGTTCGTCGTTTTTCGCGTCTTTACGTTTATGTTTGTCGTTTTCCGCGTCTTTATGTTTGTTTGTCGTTTTTCACGTCTTTATTTTTGTCGTTTTTCCCGTCTTTATGTTTATGTTTATCGTTTTCCCCGACTCTGTTTGTCGTTTTCCCGTCTTTATGTTTATGTTTGTCGTTTTTCGCGTCTTTATGTTTATGTTTGTCGTCTTCCCGTCTTTATGTTTATGTTTGTTTTTTCCCCGTCTTTATGTTTATGTTTGTCGTCTTCCTGTCTTTATGTTTATGTTTGTCAATTTTCCCGTCTTTATGTTTGTCGTTTTTCGCGTCTTTATGTTTATGTTTGTCGTTTTTCCCGTCTTTGTTTGTCGTTTTCCCGTCTGTCCGTCTTTGTTTGTTTCTCGTTTTCTCGTCTTTATGTTTGTGGGTTTTTTTTTCGCGTTTTTGTTTTTTTCGTTTTCCCTTCTTTGTTTGTTTGTCGTTTTTCCCGTCTTTATGTTCATGTTTGTTGTTATTCCCGTCTTTATGTTTATGTTTGTAGTTTTCCCGTCTTCCCGTCTTTATGTTTATGTTTGTTTTTTCCCCTTCTTTATGTTTATGTTTGTTGTTTTTCCCGTCTTTGTTTATGTTTGTCGTCTTCCCGTCTTCATGTTTATGTTTGTCGTTTTTCGCGTCGTTATGTGTGTCGTTTTTCGCGTCTTTATGTTTATGTTTGTCGTTTTTACATCTTCCCGCCATTATGTTTATGTTTGTTGTTTTTCCCGTCTTTATGTTTATGTTTGTTTTTCCCGTCTTTATGTTTGTTTGTCGTCTTCCCGTCTTCATGTTTATGTTTGTCGATTTTCCCTTTTTTATGTTTGTCATTTTTCGCGTCTTTATGTTTATGTTTGTTTTTTTCCCGTCTTTATGTTTGTTTGTTGTTTTTCCCGTCTTTATGTTTATCGTCTTCCCGTCTTTGTTTATGTTTGTCGATTTTCCCGTCTTTATGTTTGTCGTTTTTTGCGTCTTTATGTTTATGTTTTTGTAGATTTTCCCGTTTTTTTGTTTGTCGTTTTTTGCGTCTTTATGTTTATGTTTGTTGTTTTTCCCGTCTTTATGTTAATGTTTGTCGTCTTCCCGTCTTTATGTTTGTCGTTTTTCGCGTCTTTACGTTTATGTTTGTCGTTGTCCGCATCTTCATGTTTGTCGTTTTTCCCGTCTTTATGTTTGTCATTTTAGGCGTCTTTATGTTTATGTTTGTCGTTTTTACGTCTTCCCGTCTTTATGTTTATGTTTGTCGTTTTCCCGTCTTCCCGTCTTTATATTTGTCGTTTTTTGCATCTATGTTTGTCGTTTTTCCCGTCTTTATGTTTATGTTTGTCGTTTTTTGCGTCTTTACGTTCATGTTTGTCGTTTTCCGCGTCTTTATGTTTGTTTGCTGTTTTTCCCGTCTTTATGTTTGTCGTTTTCCCGTCTGTCCGTCTTTATGTTTGTTTCTCGTTTTCTCGTCTTCATGTTTGTTTAATTCACGTTTTTTTTTTTTTTTCGTTTTCCCGTCTTTGTTTATTGTTTGTCGTTTTTCCCGTCTTCATGTTTGTTTGTCGTTTTCGCGTCTATGTTTGTCGTTTTTCCCGTCTTTATGTTTGTTTGTCGTTTTCCCGTCTTCCTGTCTTTATGTTTGTCGTTTTTCGCGTTGTTATGTTTATGTTTGTTGTTTTTCCCGTCTTTATGTTTATGTTTGTCGTCTTCCCGTCTTTATGTTTATGTTTGTCGTTTTTTGCGTCTTTACGTTCATGTTTGTCGTTTTCCGCGTCTTTATGTTTATGTTTGCCGTTTTTCCCCTCTTTATGTTTGTCGTTTTCCCGTCAGTCCGTCTTTGTTTGTTTCTCGTTTTCTCGTCTTCATGTTTGTTTGTCCTTTTCGCGTCTATGTTTGTCGTTTTTCCCGTCTTTATGTTTATGTTTGTCGTTTTCCCGTCTTCCCGTCTTTATGTTTGTCGTTTTTCGCGTCATTATGTTTATGTTTGTTGTTTTTCCCGTCTTTGTTTGTCGTCTTTATGTTTATTGTTTGTCGTTTTTCCCGTCTTCATGTTTGTTTGTCCTTTTCGCGTCTGTTTGTCGTTTTTCCCGTCTTTATGTTTGTTTGTCGTTTTCCCGTCTTCCCGTCTTTATGTTTGTCGTTTTTCGCGTCGTTATGTTTATGTTTGTTGTTTTTTCCGTCTTTATGTTTGTCGTCTTCCCGTCTTTATGTTTATGTTTGTCAATTTTCCCGTCTTTATGTTTGTTGTTTTTCGCGTCGTTATGTTTATGTTTGTTGTTTTTCCCGTCTTTATGTTTGTATGTTTGTTGTCTTCCCGTCTTTATGTTTATGTTTGTTTATGTTTGTACGTTTATGTTTGTCGTTGTCCGCATCTTCATGTTTGTCGTTTTTCCCGTCTTTATGTTTGTCGTTTTAGGCGTCTTTATGTTTATGTTTGTCGTTTTTACGTCTTCCCGTCTTTATGTTTATGTTTGTCGTTTTCCCGTCTTCCCGTCTTCCCGTCTTTATATTTGTCGTTTTTTGCATCTATGTTTGTCGTTTTTCCCGTCTATGTTTATGTTTGTCAATTTTCCTGTCTTTGTTTGTCGTTTTTCGCGTCGTTATGTTTATGTTTGTTGTTTTTCCCGTCTTTATGTATATGTTTGTCGTCTTCCCATCTTTATGTTTATGTTCGTCGTTTTTCGCGTCTTTACGTTTATGTTTGTCGTTTTCCGCGTCTTTATGTTTGTTTGTCGTTTTTCACGTCTTTATTTTTGTCGTTTTTTGCGTCTTTATGTCTGTCGTTTTTCGCGTCTTTATGTTTATGTTTGTTGTTTTTCCCGTCTTTATGTTTATGTTTGTCGTTTTTCGCGTCTTTATGTTTATATTTGTCGTTTTCCCGTCTTCCTGTCTTGGTTTATGTTTGTTTTTTCCCCGTCTTTATGTTCATGTTTGTTGTTTTTCCCGTCTTTACGTTTATGTTTGTCGTTTTCCGCGTCTTTATGTTTATGTTTGTCGTTTTTCCCGTCTTTATGTTTGTCGTTTTTCGCGTCTTTATGTTTGTCGTTTTTCGCGTCTTTGTTTATGTTTGTTGTTTTTCCTGTCTTTATGTTCATGTTTGTCGTCTTCCAGTCTTTATGTTTGTCGTTTTTCGCGTCTTTACGTTTATGTTTGTCGATTTCCGCGTCTTCATGTTTGTCGTTTTTCCTTCTTAATGTTTGTCGTTTTTCGCTTTTTTATGTTTATGTTTGTCGTTTTCCCGTCTTCCCGTCTTTATGTTTGTCGTTTTTGCGTCTATGTTCGTCATTTTTCGCGTCTTTACGTTTGTTTTTGTCGTTTTTCGCGTCTTTTCGTCTGTCGTTTTTCGCGTCTTTATGTTTATGTTTGTCGTTTTTACATGTTCCCGTCTTTATGTTTATGTTTGTTGTTTTTCCCGTCTTTATGTTTATGTTTGTCGTCTTCCCGTTTATGTTTGCCGATTTTCCCGTCTTTATGTTTGCTGTTTTTCGCATCTTTATGTTTATGTTTGTTTTTTTCCTGTCTATGTTTGTTTGTTGTTTTTCCCGTCTTTATGTTCATGTTTGTCGTCTTCCCGTCTTTATGTTAATGTTTGTCGATTTCCGCGTCTTCATGTTTGCCGTTTTTCCTTCTTTATGTTTGTCGTTTTTCGCTTCTTTATGTTTGTCGTTTTTACGTCTTCCCGTCTTTATGTTTATGTTTGTCGTTTTCCCGTCTTCCCGTCTTTATGTTTGTCGTTTTTGCGTCTATGTTTGTCGTTTTTCCCGTCTTTATGTTTATGTTTGTCGTTTTTCCGTCTTCCCGCCTTTATGTTTATGTTTGTCCTCTTCCGGTCTTTATGTTTATGTTTGTTGTTTTTCCCGTCTTTATGTTTATGTTTGTCGATTTTCCCGTCTTTATGTTTGTCGTTTTTTGCGTCTTCATGTTTATGTTTGTAGATTTTCCCGTCTTTATGTTCATGTTTGTTGTTTTTCCCGTCTTTATGTTTGTTTGTCGATTTTCCCGTTTTTATGTTTGTCGTTTTTCGCGTCTTTATGTTTGTCGTTTTTACATCTTCCCGTCTTTATGTTTATGTTTGTTGTTTTTCCCGTCTTCATGTTTATGTTTGTCGTCTTCCCGTCTTTATGTTTGTCGTTTTTCGAGTCTTTACGTTTATGTTTGTCGTTTTCCCCGTCTTTATGTTTGGCGTTTTTCCCGTCTTTATGTTTGTCGTTTTTCGCGTCTTTATGTTTATGTTTGTCGTTTTTTACGTCTTCCCGTCTATGTTTATGTTTGTCGTTTTCCCGTCTTTATGTTTGTCGTTTTTCCCGTCTTTATGTTTGTCGTTTTTCACGTCTTTATGTTTATGTTTGTCGTTTTTCCCGTCTTTATGTTTATGTTTGTCGTTTTTCGCGTCTTTATGTTCATGTTTGTTGTTTTTCCCGTCTTTATGTTTGTTTGTCGATTTTCCCGTTTTTATGTTTGTCGTTTTTCGCGTCTTTGTTTGTCGTTTTTACATCTTCCCGTCTTTATGTTTATGTTTGTCGTCTTCCCGTCTTTATGTTTGTCGTTTTTCGAGTCTTTACGTTTATGTTTGTCGTTTTCCCCGTCTTTATGTTTGTCGTTTTTCCCGCCTTTATGTTTGTCGTTTTTCGCGTCTTTATGTTTGTCGTTTTTTACGTCTTCCCGTCTATGTTTATGTTTGTCGTTTTCCCGTCTTCCCGTCTTTATGTTTGTTGTTTTTCCCGTCTTTATGTTTATGTTTGTCGTTTTTCCCGTCTTTATGTTTATGTTTGTCGTTTTTCGCGTCTTTATGTTTATATTTGTCGTTTTCCCGTCTTCCTGTCTTGGTTTATGTTTGTTTTTTCCCCGTCTTTATGTTCATGTTTGTTGTTTTTCCCGTCTTTACGTTTATGTTTGTCGTTTTCCGCGTCTTTATGTTTATGTTTGTCGTTTTTCCCGTCTTTATGTTTGTCGTTTTTCGCGTCTTTATGTTTGTCGTTTTTCGCGTCTTTATGTTTATGTTTGTCGTTTTCCGCGTCTTTATGTTTGTCGTTTTTCGCGTCTTTATATTTGTCGTTTTTCGCGTCTTTATGTTTGTCGTTTTTCGCGTCTTTATATTTGTCGTTTTTCCCGTCTTTATATTTGTCGTTTTTCCCGTCTTTATGTTTATGTTTGTCGTTTTTCGCGTCTTTATGTTTATATTTGTCGTTTTCCCGTCTTCCTGTCTTGGTTTATGTTTGTTTTTTCCCCGTCTTTATGTTCATGTTTGTTGTTTTTCCCGTCTTTACGTTTATGTTTGTCGTTTTCCGCGTCTTTATGTTTATGTTTGTCGTTTTTCCCGTCTTTATGTTTGTCGTTTTTCGCGTCTTTATGTTTGTCGTTTTTCGCGTCTTTATGTTTATGTTTGTCGTTTTCCGCGTCTTTATGTTTGTCGTTTTTCGCGTCTTTATATTTGTCGTTTTTCCCGTCTTTATGTTTGTCGTTTTTCGCGTCTTTATATTTGTCGTTTTTCCCGTCTTTATATTTGTCGTTTTTCCCGTCTTTATATTTGTCGATTTTCCCGTCTTTATGTTTGTCGTTTTTTGCGTCTTCATGTTTATGTTTGTCGATTTTCCCGTCTTTATGTTTATGTTTGTTGTTTTTCCCGTCTTTATGTTCATATTTGTCGTCTTCCCGTCTTTATGTTTATGTTTGTCGATTTTCCCGTCTTTATATTTGTCGTTTTTTGCGTCTTCATGTTTATGTTTGTCGTTTTTTGCGTCTTCATGTTTATGTTTGTTGTTTTTCGCGTCTTTGTTGTTCGTCTTCCCGTCTTTATGTTTGTCGTTTTTTGCGTCTTTACGTTTATGTTTGTCGTTTTCCGCGTATTTATGTTTGTCGTTTTTCCCGTCTTTATATTTGTTGTTTTTCCCATCTTTATGTTTATGTTTGTCGTTTTGTCGTTTCCCCGTCTTCCCGTCTTTGTTTATGTTTGTTTTTTCCCCTTCTTCATGTGTATGTTTGTTGTTTTTCCCGTCTTTATGTTTATGTTTGTCGTCTTCCCGTCTTTATGTTTATGTTTGTCAATTTTTCCGTCTTCATGTTTGTTGTTTTTCACGTTGTTATGTTTATGTTTGTTGTTTTTACCGTCTTTATGTTTATGTTTTTCGTCTTCCCATCTTTATGTTTATGTTCGTCGCTTTTCTTGTCTTTACGTTTATGTTTGTCGTTTTCCGCGTCTTTATGTTTATGTTTGTCGTTTTTCCCGCCTTTATGTTTGTCGTTTTTCGCGTCTTTACGTTTATGTTTGTCGTTGTCCGCATCTTCATGTTTGTCGTTTTTCCCGTCTTTATGTTTGTCGTTTTCCCGTCTTCCTGTCTTGGTTTATGTTTGTTTTTTCCCCGTCTTTATGTTCATGTTTGTTGTTTTTCCCGTCTTTACGTTTATGTTTGTCGTTTTCCGCGTCTTTATGTTTATGTTTGTCGTTTTTCCCGTCTTTATGTTTGTCGTTTTTCGCGTCTTTATGTTTGTCGTTTTTCGCGTCTTTATGTTTATGTTTGTCGTTTTCCGCGTCTTTATGTTTGTCGTTTTTCGCGTCTTTATATTTGTCGTTTTTCCCGTCTTTATGTTTGTCGTTTTTCGCGTCTTTATATTTGTCGTTTTTCCCGTCTTTATATTTGTCGTTTTTCCCGTCTTTATATTTGTCGATTTTCCCGTCTTTATGTTTGTCGTTTTTTGCGTCTTCATGTTTATGTTTGTCGATTTTCCCGTCTTTATGTTTATGTTTGTTGTTTTTCCCGTCTTTATGTTCATATTTGTCGTCTTCCCGTCTTTATGTTTATGTTTGTCGATTTTCCCGTCTTTATATTTGTCGTTTTTTGCGTCTTCATGTTTATGTTTGTCGTTTTTTGCGTCTTCATGTTTATGTTTGTTGTTTTTCGCGTCTTTGTTGTTCGTCTTCCCGTCTTTATGTTTGTCGTTTTTTGCGTCTTTACGTTTATGTTTGTCGTTTTCCGCGTATTTTTGTTTGTCGTTTTTCCCGTCTTTATATTTGTTGTTTTTCCCATCTTTATGTTTATGTTTGTCGTTTTGTCGTTTCCCCGTCTTCCCGTCTTTGTTTATGTTTGTTTTTTCCCCTTCTTCATGTGTATGTTTGTTGTTTTTCCCGTCTTTATGTTTATGTTTGTCGTCTTCCCGTCTTTATGTTTATGTTTGTCAATTTTTCCGTCTTCATGTTTGTTGTTTTTCACGTTGTTATGTTTATGTTTGTTGTTTTTACCGTCTTTATGTTTATGTTTTTCGTCTTCCCATCTTTATGTTTATGTTCGTCGCTTTTCTTGTCTTTACGTTTATGTTTGTCGTTTTCCGCGTCTTTATGTTTATGTTTGTCGTTTTTCCCGCCTTTATGTTTGTCGTTTTTCGCGTCTTTACGTTTATGTTTGTCGTTGTCCGCATCTTCATGTTTGTCGTTTTTCCCGTCTTTATGTTTGTCGTTTTAGGCGTCTTTATGTTTATGTTTGTCGTTTTTACGTCTTCCCGTCTTTATGTTTATGTTTGTCGTTTTCCCGTCTTCCCGTCTTCCCGTCTTTATATTTGTCGTTTTTTGCATCTATGTTTGTCGTTTTTCCCGTCTTTATGTTTATGTTTGTCGTTTTTTGCGTCTTTACGTTCATGTTTGTCGTTTTCCGCGTCTTTATGTTTGTTTGCTGTTTTTCCCGTCTTTATGTTTGTCGTTTTCCCGTCTGTCCGTCTTTATGTTTGTTTCTCGTTTTCTCGTCTTCATGTTTGTTTAATTCGCGTTTTTTTTTTTTTTCGTTTTCCCGTCTTTGTTTATTGTTTGTCGTTTTTCCCGTCTTCATGTTTGTTTGTCGTTTTCGCGTCTATGTTTGTCGTTTTTCCCGTCTTTATGTTTGTTTGTCGTTTTCCCGTCTTCCTGTCTTTATGTTTGTCGTTTTTCGCGTTGTTATGTTTATGTTTGTTTTTTTTTCCCGTCTTTATGTTTATGTTTGTCGTCTTCCCGTCTTTATGTTTATGTTTGTCGTTTTTTGCGTCTTTACGTTCATGTTTGTCGTTTTCCGCGTCTTTATGTTTATGTTTGCCGTTTTTCCCCTCTTTATGTTTGTCGTTTTCCCGTCAGTCCGTCTTTGTTTGTTTCTCGTTTTCTCGTCTTCATGTTTGTTTGTCCTTTTCGCGTCTATGTTTGTCGTTTTTCCCGTCTTTATGTTTATGTTTGTCGTTTTTCCCGTCTTTATGTTTATGTTTGTCGTTTTCCCGTCTTCCCGTCTTTATGTTTGTCGTTTTTCGCGTCATTATGTTTATGTTTGTTGTTTTTCCCGTCTTTGTTTGTCGTCTTTATGTTTATTGTTTGTCGTTTTTCCCGTCTTCATGTTTGTTTGTCCTTTTCGCGTCTGTTTGTCGTTTTTCCCGTCTTTATGTTTGTTTGTCGTTTTCCCGTCTTCCCGTCTTTATGTTTGTCGTTTTTCGCGTCGTTATGTTTATGTTTGTTGTTTTTTCCGTCTTTATGTTTGTCGTCTTCCCGTCTTTATGTTTATGTTTGTCAATTTTCCCGTCTTTATGTTTGTTGTTTTTCGCGTCGTTATGTTTATGTTTGTTGTTTTTCCCGTCTTTATGTTTGTATGTTTGTTGTCTTCCCGTCTTTATGTTTATGTTTGTTTATGTTTGTACGTTTATGTTTGTCGTTGTCCGCATCTTCATGTTTGTCGTTTTTCCCGTCTTTATGTTTGTCGTTTTAGGCGTCTTTATGTTTATGTTTGTCGTTTTTACGTCTTCCCGTCTTTATGTTTATGTTTGTCGTTTTCCCGTCTTCCCGTCTTCCCGTCTTTATATTTGTCGTTTTTTGCATCTATGTTTGTCGTTTTTCCCGTCTATGTTTATGTTTGTCAATTTTCCTGTCTTTGTTTGTCGTTTTTCGCGTCGTTATGTTTATGTTTGTTGTTTTTCCCGTCTTTATGTATATGTTTGTCGTCTTCCCATCTTTATGTTTATGTTCGTCGTTTTTCGCGTCTTTACGTTTATGTTTGTCGTTTTCCGCGTCTTTATGTTTGTTTGTCGTTTTTCACGTCTTTATTTTTGTCGTTTTTCCCGTCTTTATGTTTATGTTTATCGTTTTCCCCGACTCTGTTTGTCGTTTTCCCGTCTTTATGTTTATGTTTGTCGTTTTTCGCGTCTTTATGTTTATGTTTGTCGTCTTCCCGTCTTTATGTTTATGTTTGTTTTTTCCCCGTCTTTATGTTTATGTTTGTCGTCTTCCTGTCTTTATGTTTATGTTTGTCAATTTTCCCGTCTTTATGTTTGTCGTTTTTCGCGTCTTTATGTTTATGTTTGTCGTTTTTCCCGTCTTTGTTTGTCGTTTTCCCGTCTGTCCGTCTTTGTTTGTTTCTCGTTTTCTCGTCTTTATGTTTGTGGGTTTTTTTTTCGCGTTTTTGTTTTTTTCGTTTTCCCTTCTTTGTTTGTTTGTCGTTTTTCCCGTCTTTATGTTCATGTTTGTTGTTATTCCCGTCTTTATGTTTATGTTTGTAGTTTTCCCGTCTTCCCGTCTTTATGTTTATGTTTGTTTTTTCCCCTTCTTTATGTTTATGTTTGTTGTTTTTCCCGTCTTTGTTTATGTTTGTCGTCTTCCCGTCTTCATGTTTATGTTTGTCGTTTTTCGCGTCGTTATGTGTGTCGTTTTTCGCGTCTTTATGTTTATGTTTGTCGTTTTTACATCTTCCCGCCATTATGTTTATGTTTGTTGTTTTTCCCGTCTTTATGTTTATGTTTGTTTTTCCCGTCTTTATGTTTGTTTGTCGTCTTCCCGTCTTCATGTTTATGTTTGTCGATTTTCCCTTTTTTATGTTTGTCATTTTTCGCGTCTTTATGTTTATGTTTGTTTTTTTCCCGTCTTTATGTTTGTTTGTTGTTTTTCCCGTCTTTATGTTTATCGTCTTCCCGTCTTTGTTTATGTTTGTCGATTTTCCCGTCTTTATGTTTGTCGTTTTTTGCGTCTTTATGTTTATGTTTTTGTAGATTTTCCCGTTTTTTTGTTTGTCGTTTTTTGCGTCTTTATGTTTATGTTTGTTGTTTTTCCCGTCTTTATGTTAATGTTTGTCGTCTTCCCGTCTTTATGTTTGTCGTTTTTCGCGTCTTTACGTTTATGTTTGTCGTTGTCCGCATCTTCATGTTTGTCGTTTTTCCCGTCTTTATGTTTGTCATTTTAGGCGTCTTTATGTTTATGTTTGTCGTTTTTACGTCTTCCCGTCTTTATGTTTATGTTTGTCGTTTTCCCGTCTTCCCGTCTTTATATTTGTCGTTTTTTGCATCTATGTTTGTCGTTTTTCCCGTCTTTATGTTTATGTTTGTCGTTTTTTGCGTCTTTACGTTCATGTTTGTCGTTTTCCGCGTCTTTATGTTTGTTTGCTGTTTTTCCCGTCTTTATGTTTGTCGTTTTCCCGTCTGTCCGTCTTTATGTTTGTTTCTCGTTTTCTCGTCTTCATGTTTGTTTAATTCACGTTTTTTTTTTTTTTTCGTTTTCCCGTCTTTGTTTATTGTTTGTCGTTTTTCCCGTCTTCATGTTTGTTTGTCGTTTTCGCGTCTATGTTTGTCGTTTTTCCCGTCTTTATGTTTGTTTGTCGTTTTCCCGTCTTCCTGTCTTTATGTTTGTCGTTTTTCGCGTTGTTATGTTTATGTTTGTTGTTTTTCCCGTCTTTATGTTTATGTTTGTCGTCTTCCCGTCTTTATGTTTATGTTTGTCGTTTTTTGCGTCTTTACGTTCATGTTTGTCGTTTTCCGCGTCTTTATGTTTATGTTTGCCGTTTTTCCCCTCTTTATGTTTGTCGTTTTCCCGTCAGTCCGTCTTTGTTTGTTTCTCGTTTTCTCGTCTTCATGTTTGTTTGTCCTTTTCGCGTCTATGTTTGTCGTTTTTCCCGTCTTTATGTTTATGTTTGTCGTTTTCCCGTCTTCCCGTCTTTATGTTTGTCGTTTTTCGCGTCATTATGTTTATGTTTGTTGTTTTTCCCGTCTTTGTTTGTCGTCTTTATGTTTATTGTTTGTCGTTTTTCCCGTCTTCATGTTTGTTTGTCCTTTTCGCGTCTGTTTGTCGTTTTTCCCGTCTTTATGTTTGTTTGTCGTTTTCCCGTCTTCCCGTCTTTATGTTTGTCGTTTTTCGCGTCGTTATGTTTATGTTTGTTGTTTTTTCCGTCTTTATGTTTGTCGTCTTCCCGTCTTTATGTTTATGTTTGTCAATTTTCCCGTCTTTATGTTTGTTGTTTTTCGCGTCGTTATGTTTATGTTTGTTGTTTTTCCCGTCTTTATGTTTGTATGTTTGTTGTCTTCCCGTCTTTATGTTTATGTTTGTTTATGTTTGTACGTTTATGTTTGTCGTTGTCCGCATCTTCATGTTTGTCGTTTTTCCCGTCTTTATGTTTGTCGTTTTAGGCGTCTTTATGTTTATGTTTGTCGTTTTTACGTCTTCCCGTCTTTATGTTTATGTTTGTCGTTTTCCCGTCTTCCCGTCTTCCCGTCTTTATATTTGTCGTTTTTTGCATCTATGTTTGTCGTTTTTCCCGTCTATGTTTATGTTTGTCAATTTTCCTGTCTTTGTTTGTCGTTTTTCGCGTCGTTATGTTTATGTTTGTTGTTTTTCCCGTCTTTATGTATATGTTTGTCGTCTTCCCATCTTTATGTTTATGTTCGTCGTTTTTCGCGTCTTTACGTTTATGTTTGTCGTTTTCCGCGTCTTTATGTTTGTTTGTCGTTTTTCACGTCTTTATTTTTGTCGTTTTTTGCGTCTTTATGTCTGTCGTTTTTCGCGTCTTTATGTTTATGTTTGTTGTTTTTCCCGTCTTTATGTTTATGTTTGTCGTTTTTCGCGTCTTTATGTTTATATTTGTCGTTTTCCCGTCTTCCTGTCTTGGTTTATGTTTGTTTTTTCCCCGTCTTTATGTTCATGTTTGTTGTTTTTCCCGTCTTTACGTTTATGTTTGTCGTTTTCCGCGTCTTTATGTTTATGTTTGTCGTTTTTCCCGTCTTTATGTTTGTCGTTTTTCGCGTCTTTATGTTTGTCGTTTTTCGCGTCTTTGTTTATGTTTGTTGTTTTTCCTGTCTTTATGTTCATGTTTGTCGTCTTCCAGTCTTTATGTTTGTCGTTTTTCGCGTCTTTACGTTTATGTTTGTCGATTTCCGCGTCTTCATGTTTGTCGTTTTTCCTTCTTAATGTTTGTCGTTTTTCGCTTTTTTATGTTTATGTTTGTCGTTTTCCCGTCTTCCCGTCTTTATGTTTGTCGTTTTTGCGTCTATGTTCGTCATTTTTCGCGTCTTTACGTTTGTTTTTGTCGTTTTTCGCGTCTTTATGTCTGTCGTTTTTCACGTCTTTATGTTTATGTTTGTTGTTTTTCCCGTCTTTATTTTTGTCGTTTTTCGCGTCTTTTCGTCTGTCGTTTTTCGCGTCTTTATGTTTATGTTTGTCGTTTTTACATGTTCCCGTCTTTATGTTTATGTTTGTTGTTTTTCCCGTCTTTATGTTTATGTTTGTCGTCTTCCCGTTTATGTTTGCCGATTTTCCCGTCTTTATGTTTGCTGTTTTTCGCATCTTTATGTTTATGTTTGTTTTTTTCCTGTCTATGTTTGTTTGTTGTTTTTCCCGTCTTTATGTTCATGTTTGTCGTCTTCCCGTCTTTATGTTAATGTTTGTCGATTTCCGCGTCTTCATGTTTGCCGTTTTTCCTTCTTTATGTTTGTCGTTTTTCGCTTCTTTATGTTTGTCGTTTTTACGTCTTCCCGTCTTTATGTTTATGTTTGTCGTTTTCCCGTCTTCCCGTCTTTATGTTTGTCGTTTTTGCGTCTATGTTTGTCGTTTTTCCCGTCTTTATGTTTATGTTTGTCGTTTTTCCGTCTTCCCGCCTTTATGTTTATGTTTGTCCTCTTCCGGTCTTTATGTTTATGTTTGTTGTTTTTCCCGTCTTTATGTTTATGTTTGTCGATTTTCCCGTCTTTATGTTTGTCGTTTTTTGCGTCTTCATGTTTATGTTTGTAGATTTTCCCGTCTTTATGTTCATGTTTGTTGTTTTTCCCGTCTTTATGTTTGTTTGTCGATTTTCCCGTTTTTATGTTTGTCGTTTTTCGCGTCTTTATGTTTGTCGTTTTTACATCTTCCCGTCTTTATGTTTATGTTTGTTGTTTTTCCCGTCTTCATGTTTATGTTTGTCGTCTTCCCGTCTTTATGTTTGTCGTTTTTCGAGTCTTTACGTTTATGTTTGTCGTTTTCCCCGTCTTTATGTTTGGCGTTTTTCCCGTCTTTATGTTTGTCGTTTTTCGCGTCTTTATGTTTATGTTTGTCGTTTTTTACGTCTTCCCGTCTATGTTTATGTTTGTCGTTTTCCCGTCTTTATGTTTGTCGTTTTTCCCGTCTTTATGTTTGTCGTTTTTCACGTCTTTATGTTTATGTTTGTCGTTTTTCCCGTCTTTATGTTTATGTTTGTCGTTTTTCGCGTCTTTATGTTCATGTTTGTTGTTTTTCCCGTCTTTATGTTTGTTTGTCGATTTTCCCGTTTTTATGTTTGTCGTTTTTCGCGTCTTTGTTTGTCGTTTTTACATCTTCCCGTCTTTATGTTTATGTTTGTCGTCTTCCCGTCTTTATGTTTGTCGTTTTTCGAGTCTTTACGTTTATGTTTGTCGTTTTCCCCGTCTTTATGTTTGTCGTTTTTCCCGCCTTTATGTTTGTCGTTTTTCGCGTCTTTATGTTTGTCGTTTTTTACGTCTTCCCGTCTATGTTTATGTTTGTCGTTTTCCCGTCTTCCCGTCTTTATGTTTGTTGTTTTTCCCGTCTTTATGTTTATGTTTGTCGTTTTTCCCGTCTTTATGTTTATGTTTGTCGTTTTTCGCGTCTTTATGTTTATATTTGTCGTTTTCCCGTCTTCCTGTCTTGGTTTATGTTTGTTTTTTCCCCGTCTTTATGTTCATGTTTGTTGTTTTTCCCGTCTTTACGTTTATGTTTGTCGTTTTCCGCGTCTTTATGTTTATGTTTGTCGTTTTTCCCGTCTTTATGTTTGTCGTTTTTCGCGTCTTTATGTTTGTCGTTTTTCGCGTCTTTATGTTTATGTTTGTCGTTTTCCGCGTCTTTATGTTTGTCGTTTTTCGCGTCTTTATATTTGTCGTTTTTCCCGTCTTTATGTTTGTCGTTTTTCGCGTCTTTATATTTGTCGTTTTTCCCGTCTTTATATTTGTCGTTTTTCGCGTCTTTATGTTTATGTTTGTCGTTTTTCGCGTCTTTATGTTTATATTTGTCGTTTTCCCGTCTTCCTGTCTTGGTTTATGTTTGTTTTTTCCCCGTCTTTATGTTCATGTTTGTTGTTTTTCCCGTCTTTACGTTTATGTTTGTCGTTTTCCGCGTCTTTATGTTTATGTTTGTCGTTTTTCCCGTCTTTATGTTTGTCGTTTTTCGCGTCTTTATGTTTGTCGTTTTTCGCGTCTTTATGTTTATGTTTGTCGTTTTCCGCGTCTTTATGTTTGTCGTTTTTCGCGTCTTTATATTTGTCGTTTTTCCCGTCTTTATGTTTGTCGTTTTTCGCGTCTTTATATTTGTCGTTTTTCCCGTCTTTATATTTGTCGTTTTTCCCGTCTTTATATTTGTCGATTTTCCCGTCTTTATGTTTGTCGTTTTTTGCGTCTTCATGTTTATGTTTGTCGATTTTCCCGTCTTTATGTTTATGTTTGTTGTTTTTCCCGTCTTTATGTTCATATTTGTCGTCTTCCCGTCTTTATGTTTATGTTTGTCGATTTTCCCGTCTTTATATTTGTCGTTTTTTGCGTCTTCATGTTTATGTTTGTCGTTTTTTGCGTCTTCATGTTTATGTTTGTTGTTTTTCGCGTCTTTGTTGTTCGTCTTCCCGTCTTTATGTTTGTCGTTTTTTGCGTCTTTACGTTTATGTTTGTCGTTTTCCGCGTATTTATGTTTGTCGTTTTTCCCGTCTTTATATTTGTTGTTTTTCCCATCTTTATGTTTATGTTTGTCGTTTTGTCGTTTCCCCGTCTTCCCGTCTTTGTTTATGTTTGTTTTTTCCCCTTCTTCATGTGTATGTTTGTTTTTCCCGTCTTTATGTTTATGTTTGTCGTCTTCCCGTCTTTATGTTTATGTTTGTCAATTTTTCCGTCTTCATGTTTGTTGTTTTTCACGTTGTTATGTTTATGTTTGTTGTTTTTACCGTCTTTATGTTTATGTTTGTCGTCTTCCCATCTTTATGTTTATGTTCGTCGCTTTTCTTGTCTTTACGTTTATGTTTGTCGTTTTCCGCGTCTTTATGTTTATGTTTGTCGTTTTTCCCGCCTTTATGTTTGTCGTTTTTCGCGTCTTTACGTTTATGTTTGTCGTTGTCCGCATCTTCATGTTTGTCGTTTTTCCCGTCTTTATGTTTGTCGTTTTAGGCGTCTTTATGTTTATGTTTGTCGTTTTTACGTCTTCCCGTCTTTATGTTTATGTTTGTCGTTTTCCCGTCTTCCCGTCTTCCCGTCTTTATATTTGTCGTTTTTTGCATCTATGTTTGTCGTTTTTCCCGTCTTTATGTTTATGTTGGTCGTTTTTTGCGTCTTTACGTTCATGTTTGTCGTTTTCCGCGTCTTTATGTTTGTTTGCTGTTTTTCCCGTCTTTATGTTTGTCGTTTTCCCGTCTGTCCGTCTTTATGTTTGTTTCTCGTTTTCTCGTTTTCATGTTTGTTTAATTCGCGTTTTTTTTTTTTTTCGTTTTCCCGTCTTTGTTTATTGTTTGTCGTTTTTCCCGTCTTCATGTTTGTTTGTCGTTTTCGCGTCTATGTTTGTCGTTTTTCCCGTCTTTATGTTTGTTTGTCGTTTTCCCGTCTTCCTGTCTTTATGTTTGTCGTTTTTCGCGTTGTTATGTTTATGTTTGTTGTTTTTCCCGTCTTTATGTTTATGTTTGTCGTCTTCCCGTCTTTATGTTTATGTTTGTCGTTTTTTGCGTCTTTACGTTCATGTTTGCCGTTTTTCCCCTCTTTATGTTTGTCGTTTTCCCGTCAGTCCGTCTTTGTTTGTTTCTCGTTTTCTCGTCTTCATGTTTGTTTGTCCTTTTCGCGTCTATGTTTGTCGTTTTTCCCGTCTTTATGTTTATGTTTGTCGTTTTTCCCGTCTTTATGTTTATGTTTGTCGTTTTCCCGTCTTCCCGTCTTTATGTTTGTCGTTTTTCGCGTCATTATGTTTATGTTTGTTGTTTTTCCCGTCTTTGTTTGTCGTCTTTATGTTTATTGTTTGTCGTTTTTCCCGTCTTCATGTTTGTTTGTCCTTTTCGCGTCTGTTTGTCGTTTTTCCCGTCTTTATGTTTGTTTGTCGTTTTCCCGTCTTCCCGTCTTTATGTTTGTCGTTTTTCGCGTCGTTATGTTTATGTTTGTTGTTTTTTCCGTCTTTATGTTTGTCGTCTTCCCGTCTTTATGTTTATGTTTGTCAATTTTCCCGTCTTTATGTTTGTTGTTTTTCGCGTCGTTATGTTTATGTTTGTTGTTTTTCCCGTCTTTATGTTTGTATGTTTGTTGTCTTCCCGTCTTTATGTTTATGTTTGTTTATGTTTGTACGTTTATGTTTGTCGTTGTCCGCATCTTCATGTTTGTCGTTTTTCCCGTCTTTATGTTTGTCGTTTTAGGCGTCTTTATGTTTATGTTTGTCGTTTTTACGTCTTCCCGTCTTTATGTTTATGTTTGTCGTTTTCCCGTCTTCCCGTCTTCCCGTCTTTATATTTGTCGTTTTTTGCATCTATGTTTGTCGTTTTTCCCGTCTATGTTTATGTTTGTCAATTTTCCTGTCTTTGTTTGTCGTTTTTCGCGTCGTTATGTTTATGTTTGTTGTTTTTCCCGTCTTTATGTATATGTTTGTCGTCTTCCCATCTTTATGTTTATGTTCGTCGTTTTTCGCGTCTTTACGTTTATGTTTGTCGTTTTCCGCGTCTTTATGTTTGTTTGTCGTTTTTCACGTCTTTATTTTTGTCGTTTTTTGCGTCTTTATGTCTGTCGTTTTTCGCGTCTTTATGTTTATGTTTGTTGTTTTTCCCGTCTTTATGTTTATGTTTGTCGTTTTTCGCGTCTTTATGTTTATATTTGTCGTTTTCCCGTCTTCCTGTCTTGGTTTATGTTTGTTTTTTCCCCGTCTTTATGTTCATGTTTGTTGTTTTTCCCGTCTTTACGTTTATGTTTGTCGTTTTCCGCGTCTTTATGTTCATGTTTGTCGTTTTTCCCGTCTTTATGTTTGTCGTTTTTCGCGTCTTTATGTTTGTCGTTTTTCGCGTCTTTGTTTATGTTTGTTGTTTTTCCTGTCTTTATGTTCATGTTTGTCGTCTTCCAGTCTTTATGTTTGTCGTTTTTCGCGTCTTTACGTTTATGTTTGTCGATTTCCGCGTCTTCATGTTTGTCGTTTTTCCTTCTTAATGTTTGTCGTTTTTCGCTTTTTTATGTTTATGTTTGTCGTTTTCCCGTCTTCCCGTCTTTATGTTTGTCGTTTTTGCGTCTATGTTCGTCATTTTTCGCGTCTTTACGTTTGTTTTTGTCGTTTTTCGCGTCTTTATGTCTGTCGTTTTTCACGTCTTTATGTTTATGTTTGTTGTTTTTCCCGTCTTTATTTTTGTCGTTTTTCGCGTCTTTTCGTCTGTCGTTTTTCGCGTCTTTATGTTTATGTTTGTCGTTTTTACATGTTCCCGTCTTTATGTTTATGTTTGTTGTTTTTCCCGTCTTTATGTTTATGTTTGTCGTCTTCCCGTTTATGTTTGCCGATTTTCCCGTCTTTATGTTTGCTGTTTTTCGCATCTTTATGTTTATGTTTGTTTTTTTCCTGTCTATGTTTGTTTGTTGTTTTTCCCGTCTTTATGTTCATGTTTGTCGTCTTCCCGTCTTTATGTTAATGTTTGTCGATTTCCGCGTCTTCATGTTTGCCGTTTTTCCTTCTTTATGTTTGTCGTTTTTCGCTTCTTTATGTTTGTCGTTTTTACGTCTTCCCGTCTTTATGTTTATGTTTGTCGTTTTCCCGTCTTCCCGTCTTTATGTTTGTCGTTTTTGCGTCTATGTTTGTCGTTTTTCCCGTCTTTATGTTTATGTTTGTCGTTTTTCCGTCTTCCCGCCTTTATGTTTATGTTTGTCCTCTTCCGGTCTTTATGTTTATGTTTGTCGATTTTCCCGTCTTTATGTTTGTCGTTTTTTGCGTCTTCATGTTTATGTTTGTCGATTTTCCCGTCTTTATGTTTATGTTTGTTGTTTTTCCCGTCTTTATGTTTATGTTTGTCGTCTTCCCGTCTTTATGTTTATGTTTGTTGATTTTCCCGTTTTTATGTTTGTCGTTTTTTGCGTCTTCATGTTTATGTTTGTTGTTTTTCCCGTCTTTATGTTCATGTTTGTCGTCTTCCCGTCTTTATGTTTGTCGTTTTTCGCGTCTTTACGTTTATGTTTGTCGTTTTTCGCGTCTTTATGTTTATTTTTTTCGTTTTTACGTCTTCCCGTCTTTATGTTTATGTTTATCGTCTTTATGTTTATGTTTGTTGTTTTTCCCCGTCTTTATGTTTAGGGTTAGGGTTCTTTCCACGCCAGAGCTGCATTTTGCTTAGCACAGCGGTTCCCAAACTGAAGAATGCCGCGGCCCACTTTGAAATCTGAAAATCTTTTGCGGCACACCCAAACCTTTAATCACAACTCTGATCAAAACATAAACTAGGGATGATTAAATGACCTTAAGAATTCAAACGATTAAAAATGTATTAACCGGCAATGTATGTTTTGTATACCATTTTCTCCGGAGCTCATGTGCCGTGTTTTCCGCACAATAAGGCGCATAAGATACTGCAGTCTATCAGCGCAAATCACTGTCAAAATTCGAGAGCGCAAATCAGGTTGATGCGCGCGCGTAAATCATACATCCGCCAGCAAAAGTCCGTCTCGAGTGAGCAAAAGTCCGTCTCGAGTGAGGTATTTGCTCGCTTGCGAGACGTGAACTTTGGACGTTGCTCGCGAGGAGAATCTCTGCTCGCGCCGCGAAGGAGTTTTCTACGCGCTCCCTGTTGTTCTTTCAGACAGTAAGGGGGCGGAGCCAGTCCCATGGTCTCTACATCTGATTGGTTACAAACCCCGTCTTTGGATTGGCTGGAGCGATGCATTCACACAACTACAGCAGCCCATTTCCGTATTAATGTAAGGGGATAGAAAGTCGAAATTATGAGATAAAACGTTGTCAAAACACAAACGCCACCTTTATGTAACCGTAGTGGAGCGTAGATGACAACCAGCTACAAGCATCATTTACCATCATTACCGGCACATTAAGACCGATGCGTCCAGCTCGCAGACGGGTGGCGGGTGGGTGATTTGCCGCCATAGCAGTCAAACGTTTGGCGTCGGGGCGGGTGGATAGGGGAGTGTGGGGAGGTGGAGACGGTGTTTTCAGGGTCCGAACGATGCTGCGAGGTGCGTCCGCTCCTGCCGCCCCCCTCGCCATCCACGCCTTAAATCTTCGGCTGCTTTTAGAATAACTTATTTCCCCGTTAAGATGGTTCAGCTACTGTAGAGAAAAGGGCGCCGTCTCTTGCTCTTTAATCTCATTATGTGCTTGGCGAGAACGACAGCTTTGTTTCTCCGACGCGCCCTGAAACAAGCTCCATATCTCACGCGCTTGAGCGCCGCTCAGCATCTCGCCGTCGTAGACCGAGCTTTGGCATGTTTGGCAGAGCGCCTTGAGCGCCGTGTACAACCAGTATGGATCACCGATTAACCAACCTGTTCGTTTAAATTGTTTGTGCTTCATCAATTAATGTTTCACATAACTAATGTGCCGCGTCATACATATTTTTATATTAATTTCAAACTTTTCAAAATTGAAAATTAAAAACTTTTTCTTTATTTATTGTAAATTACCTCTCTCGGCCCACCTGCAGTACCTTCGCGGCCCATACTTTGGGAATCGCTGTTCTAAAACAATACAGGTATACATGTATAAGACAGTCATTGCCTATGTTCTGTGTAGATAATTATATAATGAAATGGCATTCCATAATGATGTAAAAAACCCTTCTCATTTTTAGGTTCCATTTTTACATTTTGATACTTTATACTGCAGAAAAGATTTTGTAGGTGTTAATATTACTGTATTTGTCACGTTTTGGGTTTCTTTCCTGTTTCATTTAGTAGTTTCCTGCCTCTTGTGTCCTTGGGTTAACTTCACTGCCTTGTCCTGTCATCCCATGTGATCACATGCTGTGTCCCTGTGCTCCGATGTAGGAACCTTGGATGCAGCAGTGGGCCCTGATGCCTGCTTGGATGCCTTCTCTTCCATCAACCTTGATCAACTGACTTCTTTAAAGTCTAAATCTTCTACTTGTCTCTTGGATCAGATTCCGACCAAGCTGCTTAAGGAAGTTTTTCCTTTAGTTAGCACATCCTTATTAGATATTATGAATTTGTCTTTGTTGACAGGACATGTACCACAGTCCTTCAAGGTAGCTGTAATTAAACCTCTTCTTAAAAAACCTACTCTTACTTCAGAGGTGTTGGCTAACTACAGACACAGCACTGGTGAAAATTACGAATGATCTTCTACTTGCATCGGACCAAGGATTCATCTCTTTTCTTGCTGGACCTCAGTGATTTGATACCATAGATCATTGTATCCTGTTGCAGAGACAAGAACATTTAATTGGTTTAAATCGTCATCATCAACTCAGCTGGTTTAAATCCTACTTATCGTATCGATCCCAGTTTGTGCTTGTATACGGTGAATCCTCAAAGACCACCAATGTTGGTCACGGAGTCCCACAAGGTTCTATACTTGGACCGATTTTATTTACCCTCTATATGCTTCCTTTGGGCGATCTTATCAGGAAACACCGCATACACTTCCATTGTTATGCAGACGATACTCAACTGTATCTGTCGATCAAGCCAGAAGAGACGGACCAGTTAGTTAGACTTCAAGAATGTCTTGGAGACATCAAAACTTGGATGACCGGCAACTTCCTGATGCTAAACTCAGAAAAAACAGAAGTTATCCTGATAGGCCCAGAGCGCCTTCGAAGCCAGCTGTCACGTGATACAGTTTTTATGGATGGAATTGCTCTGGTACCCAGCAGCACCGTCAGGAATCTGGGAGTTCTCTTCGACCAGGATATGACCTTCAACTCGCATATAAAGAAGACTTCAAGGACTGCCTATTTTCATCTATGTAACATATCAAAAATCAGGAACTTCCTGTCTCAAAGTGATGCAGAAAAATTAGTTCATGCGTTTGTCACTTCCAGACTGGACTACTGTGATTCTTTGTTATCAGGCTGGTCTTGTAAATCTCTTAAGCCTCTCCAGTTGATTCAGAATGCTGCAGCACGTGTATTAACAAGAACTAAGAAAAGGGATCATATCACTCCTGTATTAACTTCTCTGCACTGGCTCCCTGTTAAATCAAGAATAGATTTTAAGGTACTTCTCCTCACCTACACGGCACTTGCTGGTGAGGCACCATTGTATCTTCAAGAGCTTGTAACACCGTATTGCCCTACAAGGCAACTGCGCTCCATAGATGCTGGGTTACTTGTTGTTCCTAGGGTTTTAAAAAGTAGGCTGGGGGTCAGAGCCTTCAGTTATCAAGCTCCTCTTTTCTTCAGTCCGGGGGGCAGATTCGGTCAGCTCTTTTCAAGTAAAACTTAAAACTTTCCTCTTTGATTCTGCCTATAGTTAGGGCTGGCTCAGGTTAGCCCGGACCAGCCCTTAGTTAAGCTGCTATAGGCTTAGACTGCCGGGGGACTTCTTAGGACACATCAAGCTCCTCTCTCACGCTCTCGTTCTACAATAATTGACATTTTATTAATGCACATGACTAATTCAGCTTCTTTCTGGGAGTTCTTTTTGTGCTTTCACCCCTAGCAGGTCTCCGTAGATCGTGGTTCCTTCTGGACCTTGGTCCTGACACCTACCGTGGCCCTGCTGACGCCTGCTGCTGCCATCATCATCATCGTAATTATTTTAGATATTAATCATATTACTGTACTCGTAAACCAACATTACCCTCTCCTAAAGTCTCTGTGCTCTCCCTCCCCACAGGCTTCTGTGGATGGTGGTTCTATCTGATGGTGGTTCTATGTGATGGTGGTGGCCCCTGCAGTGGTCCTGCTGTGCGTCTGGCTTACTACTCACAATTACTTGAATCATTTCTGTCATAGGAATTGCATGTATTATACATTGTTGATTCTGTACACATGTGTTATGACTGGGGTCATATGTCTATAGTGTTTTTGGGTTTCCTTTTGTGTCTTTCTGGTTTCCCTTCATTCAAACAGGGATGTGCCACAACCAGGCGCGGATTGGTGGACGGTCTCCTACCGTCCTGTGATTGGCTGCAGTACCTGCATATAACGGAAGCAAAGATGGCGTCCGAGACAGAGCAGTCCAGAGCGGGGAGAACAGCAGCAGCACACAACCCTCGTCCTCCTCCTCTCCCGAACAGCCATCTGTGTTATATTGTGAAGCCTGTGAAGTATGCCGTATTTCTTTTGAGTTGGTTTTCTCCTGTTTTTAAAGTTGATAGGTAGATAAGACTGGTGTCATTATTTTTCTCCTTTGTTTTGGTAGGTCAGCATCTTATTTTTAGCTAGGATCGTTTTTTGGTTTGTTTATTATATTGGGGATGGGCAACAGCGGAGCCGTGCGTTTTTCTACCCCAACATACCTGGTTTACTCAACCTGGCTCTTTTGTTCAATAAATATATCCCCCATATAACGCAAAGTGTGTGTGGCTACTTGGGAGATGGGGAAGGTTGGGGCCTATCCATGTTGCACCTTAGGCACCCCTAGACCGGGGCGTAACAACATGGCATCCATTGTAGTCTGTCCATCCCGGGAGTGGGACCCCTCCTCTGACGTTCTCCCTAAGGTTTCTTCCCTTTTTTCCGCTCTTGGAAGGGTTTTTTCAGTTTTTTGGGGAGTTTTTCCTGTGCCGATGGTGGGTTTCGGGACAGAGGACGTTGTATGTGTACAGACTGTAAAGCCCTCTGAGGCAAATTTGTAATTTGCGATTTTGGGCTATACAAAATAAAATGAATTGAATTGAATTGTTCCCCCCTGTGTCCGATCACCTGCACCTCCCCAGTGTATTTAAGCCCTGTGTATCTTCTGTCCCTTGTCGCGTTATTGAATCTACCCTCAATGTCTTGGTGAATGTTCCAGTTCCCCATCTGTGTTTTGCCCCTTTTGAATTTTTACTATTAAAGTCCTTTTTTGTTGCAACTCTGCGTTTGAGTTCTGCCTCTGGGCTACCCGATCGTGACAGTAGTGTAAAATCCCACCATAACATATCACACAAATAAATCCATCCATCATTATTGTAAACATTGGGACTTGTACACTTTGCTCTACCGAGTAACAAAAAGAACCACAGCGCTGATGGTTGTATCTACTGTTTATTCCTTGGAAAAGTCACAACTCATTTTTTGTCATATATATTATAGATATGCATTGATACATTGATTGTTTGCACCATGTGGACCTGGAAAAGGTTTGTCTGCCTTGAAGAGTAAGTATTCAAGGACTTCTCCTGCGATGAAGACTTGTTTTATATCTGTGTGGAGTGGACCTAATGTCGGAGTATAACCTGAAATTAACCAATAGTGTTTTTGAAACAGTGAACCTGTATATCAAAATAATGAACTATAGTCTTAATTCTTCTAGGCCAGTGTCAAATTTCATGTTTCAGAAATTATTAATTTTAATTCTGTTTCATTCAAGGACAACAATGAACAAACTTGTGATTGCAAATGTCAAAATGATGGTTCATGTTAAAGCCTGTGATGGATGCAAATATAATTGTAGCTAATATATATGTACACAAACTTGGATGTCCTTTCACTAACTATTTAAAGAATAAATTAAGACACACATTTATTACCCCTCAGTATTTATTTTTCAACTTTCATCACAAGTTGAAAAATAGGTTGTAAGTTATTGTTAAAATGTACTAACATCAGCCATCAATCTGAAACTACTTCCTTAACAGATATTTACTCAAGGCCCTCTGTATTGAAACATACCACTTAAAAGAACATGTTCTTAAAGTGTAAACAATGCACATGTGTTAATTATTGGTGAATATAACAGAAAGAGTGTGCACTAGAATAAAATTGAAACTAAATTCTACTTTTAAAGGAACATTACCAGTAAATCTGCTGAAAAAAAGACAGGCTTAGCGTTTGAATTAGAATAAATAGTTTTCTCACAAGTTACCAATGCTTGAGAAAGTAAACTAATATAACATGTGGGTTTAAGGCCACAGTGCCATGTTTCTGTCGAATAGCCGCCGCGTGGCCTGTGTCTGCCCCGTGGGTTTCTTCAGTGTGTTGAAAAACACTCCTTTCAATGTATTAAAGATTTTTATTTTGCTGTTGAAAATCCTCACAGTACCGGGAGAAGCAGTGCAAAAGGAATGTTCCTGGAGTCTCTTCTGCAGACAGCCACACCAATGTTTGTGTCCTCCAAAAAAAAGGCTCCGTTGTCTATTGCTTCCTTCTCCTTTGCCATGATGGAGCGACTTGCCCCTGTGGTGGAACTTGGGTTTTGAGTCAGGAGGGGAGCACTCGGGGCCTGAGCAGTTGGCTTTGGTGAGAAGAGATTGTCACAAATCTTGCTACATTCAGCTGTGGTTTTCAAGATGGTCAACCTTGTTCATTAAGCACCTGCTGTCCTTGCAAAGTTTATTCACATCAGAGTAGATTCATTCTAGTTTGTCTTCATGGTAGTGATAGAGGTTTTCAGGTCGCTGTTGGAGTGGTTAAATTTGGATTTCAGCTGTGCAATGAAGTACTCTGTGCCCTCCCTAATCCTGTCAGGACGGAACCCTGTACTACGGGTTGCTTTCCATGGTCAAATTGTGTTGTTTTCAAATTACTTTTTTGTTAAATTGTCTTGTTTGCATGTTGCATGTTTGCATGTTTCAATTTAGGATGAAAATGTAGCTGTTTTTGATCGAAATGGTACAGAAAATAGTTTATTTTGATAAGTAGTTGCTTGAGCTGTCTGCAGTCTAGCTAAATTCTTACTGTTTAGAACATAATAACAATAATAATAATAATAATAATATCAGAAGGTGAAAGGCAAACAGACTAACAAGAACTGAGTGTGCTGTCTTGACTCTTGTGTACGGACAGATCTGTCGAGGCCGATGTTCCCAGTCCTCCTCTTGGGTATCCTTTGGCATACTGCTAGTTTGGCATGCAGGGGAGGAGTCTGTGCGGCAGCTAGTATCAGCAAGAGTGCCGTTGACTCAGCTTGAGATGAGTAAACAGGTTATTGAGTACTGTACTATGGGTTAGTAGTCTTAACAGTTATGTTAAGCCTCAAGAGAAAACATGATTCATTCAGTCACTGCATATAACTAGACTGGGTTTGTAACTTTAGACACCATTCAATATGCTTTAATTTATGTCTGGCACTTACAGATTAATAACATACAAGAGTCAAGTAGAATCCAAGCATATGACTATTTCCATGAGGTTACCAATGCAGACCCTGCAAGCAAGATAAGTCCAAATAAATTGTTCATTTTCAGCCAGCAATACATCTGAGCTTAAAGTGAATCTTCCAACTCCCTTATGCAAAGACACACACACACACACTCGTCTCCTTAGGTAACTGTATCGTGGAAAGTGATTTCCTACTTTAGACATGCCTTACATGGAGCTTAGGTTGGATGTGGCACTGGATCCGATCCACAGAGGTAAATGAGTCCTGCTGGGAAATGTCAGATCTGGTTGATGAATGGTCCGAAGCAGTGCACTTGCTGTGATGTCTTTGTTAAGAATTAAATAAGGTCCTGTGTTATGGAATTTACTCAGATGTCAACATCTGCCCCAAGCTAGAGCAGACTGGCTAAGTATCGGATATGCATCTGTTGTTATTCAAAATTGAGTCTCTGCCTGGAGAGGAGGAATCAAACCGTAGGGCATGTTAACTAAATGGGTCAAGTGGGCCAATGCAGGCAGTCAGTGGTCCAAAGTAAGAGAGTAGAAATGTCTTTGGCATGTCTGAGCTCATCTCCACTTTCAGCCACTTTGCAGTCTTCATCTCGATCTGATCTCCTCTCTCATTTTGTACTTTGCTCTTTCC